>NC_061508.1:343188914-343488914 GCF_022539505.1 Lolium rigidum
CCGATTCACGTATTTCTTCCGTATATAATCTTTAAGCCCATCTTGATCGCGGCCCACCTCTGACTTGGTCAAATTCTGGTGATAACAATTGCGTAGGATTACACGAACCCTCAATGCCGGAGTTAACAAGCTCCACAATTCAATGTTCATATTTAAATAACCTTAGAGTGCATGAAGATCAATAACTAAACCAAATACTAACATAGCATGCACACTGTCACCTTCACGCTATGTAGGAGGAATAGATCACATCAATACTATCATAGCAATAGTTAACTTTGTAATCTACAGGAGATCACAATCATAGCATAAACCAAGTACTAACACGGATGCACACACTGTCACCATTACACCGTGCAGGAGGAATAAAACTACTTTAATAACATCACTAGAGTAGCACATAGATAAATTGTGATACAAAACACATTGCAATCATAAAGAGATATAAATAAGCACTTCACTATGCCATTCATAACAGTGAATAAGTATTCTGTGAAATATAGCCTAAGAGACCCACACGGTGCACACACTCGTCACCTTTACACACGTGGGACAAGGAGTCTCCTGGAGATCACATAAGTAAAATTCACTTGACTAGCATAACGACATCTAGATTACAAGCATCATCATATGAATCTCAATCATGTAAGGCAGCTCATGAGATTATTGTATTGAAGTACATAGGAGAGAGATGAACCACATAGCTACCGGTACAGCCCCGAGCCTCGATGGAGAACTACTCCCTCCTCATGGGAGACAGCAGCGTTGATGAAGATGGCGGTGGTGTCGATGGAGGAGCCTTCCGGGGGCACTTCCCCGTCCCGGCGGCGTGCCGGAACAGAGACTCCTGTCCCCCAGATCTTGGCTTCGCGATGGCGGTGGCTCTGGAAGGTTTCTGTGGGTTTCGTCGATCGTATCAGGGTTTTCACGACGGAGGCTTTAAATAGGCGGAAGGGCAAGGTCGGTGGACTTCTGGGGGGCCCACACTATAGGGGGGCGTGGCCCCCCCCCTTGGCCGCGCCGGCCTAGGGTTTGGTGGCCCTGTGCCCCCTCTCTGGCGGTTCTCGGGTGTTCTGGATGCTTCCAGGCAAAATAGGAACCTGGGCGTTGATTTCGTCCAATTCCGAGAATATTTCTTTACTAGGATTTCTGAAACCAAAAACAGCAGTAAAACGAGAACCGGCACTTCGGCATCTTGTTAATAGGTTAGTTCCAGAAAATGCACGAATATGACATAAAATGTGCATATAACATGTAGATATCATCAATAATGTGGCATGGAACATAAGAAATTATCGATACGTCGGAGACGTATCAGGCGGGCGGCCCACGGCCGGTGGCGGCCGGCAGGGGCGGCGTGTGGGGGACCCCGGAGGTCGGGGCTAGACAAACCCAGATCTCCATCTGGCATAAGCCTAACCTAGATCTCTAGGGCCTACAGGGTGAGAATCGGTAACACAACAGTGACTCTACGACTCAAAGAGTAATAAGAGCTCATAACTGAGCGAAGAACCAAAGTATTACAAGCAGCAGGTCACCGACCCGACAATTCATCAATCAACGGAAGCGAAGTTATGCTATTCTAAATAGCAAGATAGCAAAAGGCCTAAGAGGCCAGGAGCATAACGGCGTCGTCCCAGCCCATAGATTCCAGACTGCCACCTGGGAATCCCAAGCTACTCGTCGATGTCGACCTAGCAACCTTCATTTGTTGGAGCGACTTCGTCTGAAACAAAGCATGCAAAGCTGAGTACAGGGACTCAGCAAGACTTAGTACAACCTTTTAGCAAAGCTGGTATGCGAGGCTTTATGTGGAGCTTATTTTGCGAAAAGCCAGTTTTCCTTTGTAAAACAAGAGGGAGCAGAAGCTCGTCTACTCAGATCATTTTAAAAGGAGATAAGAAAGCGATATCACTAGCTCTACTGATCATCATATTGAATCCACCAATATCTTCATCATCAGCTGAACCTATCAACTAGGAGCACCCCCTCGATACCCTGAGGAGGGATCCTTATCACACATTGATTCCAAGTTTTACGATTAGGTTCATGTTGTCTATGATCACAGAATCCATCACCAAGTCGTCCGTAACCGTGGACATGGCTTTTTGAAAAGATTTACCCTGCAGGGGTGTACAACTTTACCCACACGCGCCGACCGACTCTTAGCGCCGTCATGTACACGCTTCCTTGGCGTGCCGGCAGAGGGTGGTCGACCAAAACCTTTCCCTTGCTTCGCCTATTCCATGAGTCAATCTAACTGGGGAACTCCGTCATCGTAGGTAGCCATTCTCCGAGGCGGTCCCGGTCATTGTGTGCAGGGGATCCAGTTCAATGCCTCCAGCATCCTTCACCCTAGCCACGTCCCTGTATGATGCACCTTTGAAAACCTTTTCCACGCCTTCGCCATGCAGAATGCCAAATGGAACTCGCAAACTAATTGACTCATGGGTAAGCTAGGCAAGTTCGGGCCAAGGGGTTCCCATGGGCCCCGTGTGGCTGTACGCTCAGCCTTGGTTCCGAAGGCGAGAACCTCAGGTCCTAGTATCGGCGAGAACGAGTCAAATCACCACATCCCCATGTGGCGGCCCATCCAAGCCTTTAGCATGTTTATTAATAACATCACTGATCTTACCACGTCATCCTGTCAACTAGGTTCATTCGTAGCTCTGATTCATCAACCGGATGGATCAGACTTGAACAGCTAAGCATGGCTAAGCATAACATATATAAGGCTCTAGCGATGCGAACAAGCTCAACCTAGTTTTGCTGGGAGCGGTGGATCAGGAACTTTGGGCTACAAAGATGGAACATGCACACATGGGATATCTACCACTGCCGATAAAACATATTTGAAGAGGATGCAATATGTAAGAACCAGAAGTAAAAGCATTTCGAAACCATATATGAACCAGGTTAGGGCTTGCCTTTGTCCTTGACAAACCAATGTGGATCATCGAAGATCACATGCTTGACTTGTTCGTCGATGGACAAGTATTGAGTTGCGTCATTGTCGATCTTCATCGTCTCGGGCACATGCTCTATCGATCGCGAAGAAGCAGATGCCGGAAAGATAAAACAACAATCAACACATGGCATCTATGCAATGCGCAAACAAGAATGATGACATGACATATTAAAGGTACTGAAGGTAACCCTATGACATGTTTATCAATTTAAATGGAGTTCAAATGCATAAAGCATAGCATTTGAATTTAACTCCATATGTAAAGAGAAGGTTTATTAGAGTTCCACTAATAGTACCATTTTAATTGTTGAAACAATGCATGATTTTGGTACCAAAATGTAGATCTCATTTTTCCGAAGATTTTGATATATTATACACATTTTTCTGATTTTATATGAATTAGATATGATTTTTACAAATTCGAGCATTCTGTGAAAACGAAAAACAGCAGAATACGAAAATACTCTGTTACTCTCTGAAAATGATCTCGCAAACTTTAGTTAGGAAGCGGGAAGTTTAGATATTAGGTTCTGTAGCATTTAGACTGGAAACATGTTGCATCAACTAGTTTAGACAAGAGGCTAAGCTGATGTTTTCCTGAACTCTCTTCTCTCAACAAACTTTTACTTAGGGATAGAGATACAACTAAAACTCTGAGCAGTCTTGGTTTTCTACTTGTTAATGAAATTCGAATTTGCTGAAGAATTTCGAGATTACATGTTTCAGGTTGGCATGTAATGACACAACAGGAAATGGGATTTCTGGAGACTTGAGAAATGCTGGACGCAATCAAAGAAATAGTCAGATTCTTTCTTTGCTATCAGGAAGAAGAGCTTCAGGGTAACACCAGTTTGGAGTTCTGCGGGTCATCTGATTAGACAGAAGTCGACTACACATACCCTAGGTTATACTGAACTTAGTGAGAAATGTCAGTTACAGAAGGTAGGACTATAGCAAACCTTACAAACCTGAAACTAGGATAACCATATACAGAGCAACACTACAACTGCTCTAACAGTGAGTAGATATTTACAGGATTTTCAGAGATGGAGCGTTCGATCAAAACTTGTTTGAACACCACTTGATTATTAGGTACTAGTAGATTGTATGGACATGATTAAATGTTCACAGGAAAAGGGTGTAGCTAAAGAATTCTACAGCACGTGTAACAGCTGTGATGACAAAAACTGAACCTTCTATTTATTTGCAAGATAGAATGAATTGGTTGCGTAAAAGCACCCATAAGTCTGAACCTTATTCCACCTCTGCACAGGAATTACTAACTGTAACATGTGCGTGCATACAAACTGAAGTTTATGTGTGCATCTAGGCTTACCTACACACGCAATAAATCATATTGCTTCTGAACCAAGTAGGAACAGTACAACAACAGAAACAAGCAAAGAATCGTTCTATGGAAGAAAGGTTCTAAACATGATCTTGCTACTACCAGCTTTACCTGAACGAGAGAGAGAACAGAGAGGCTGGGTAGAACTGCATGATCGCTGTGAACGCCATGGGAGTTGCCGGAGAGCTCGGACGTCGACGACATGGTCGGCCGTGGAGCTCGGGGAGGCTCGGAGCGACGGTGACTTGCGGCGGCCGGCGTTAGGGTTTTGAGCTCATGGTGGAGGACAACCGAGAGCGAAGGGGAGAGATGGGATGTGATCTGGGGCGAGAGAGGGCGTCCAGGAAACCTCCTGGCGTCGTCATCCACTCGCAAGGTGGTAGCAGGAGGTGGCACGCGCAGCACAGCAAGCCTCCACGCAGGTGCTTCGTGAAGAAGACAAGGTAGGATTTGCTAAAAGGCCCTTACACTTCAGGGTTTTCCTGGAAACTAAAAAAACAAGGTTGGTTTTGCAACATTTGGTGATTCAAACAAGTTTATGAAGTTACAAAAATATCTATGAACCTTTCTAAGATATTTTAGAAGGTTCACATACATTCGTTTGGAAATTTTCAAACATTTTGGGGGTATTTTATAACTTCACTTCAATGCATTTTTCTTAGGAAAAATAAACATGATGCTCATGAAATGATGCACAATCAACCCTAATTAGGTGTAGGTAAAAGAGGGGTGTTAGAGATCTATCCTCCTTAAAAGAATCTCGTCCCGAGATTCCAAGGTAGGAATAGAGAAAGTAATAAGGACTACACCGGTCTTCAACGATCTTGTCTATACCACGATGATCTTCTTCTTGAAGAGGTTGATTCACGACATCATGAAGAAGTTGATCCACAACACCATGACAAGCTCTTCATTTTGCTTTCTTCACTCTAAAGGAAAGAGGGAATGACACTGGACGATGGATCTTCACAAAGATCGAGTATCTCATGGTCAACTCATAGAATGAGTGTTTTAAAACAACTCTTGAGCTGACAAACATGAAACACGTCAAGTTAACGGAGGAGACGGAAGAAGTTTCAATTTTTTTGGTAGACAATTGCTCCACGCTTTACAAGAATATGAAGGGACAAAGTAGCGAGGAGTTAAATTGCCTTTGATACCATAACGAGACACTCTTAGAGAGGGTGACTCGTAGAAGCACGAATGATTATCCAACGAGAGCGACTTTGGATTTCAAAATCATAGTCACTCTTCTGGAAGGATGCATGAAACAATTGTTGCCTACTAAAAAGGCTAAGGCCCTGGATGACTGACGAATTCACACAACGTGTGAATTGATTGGAACTTCAGGTACAACCCAAAAGAAGGGAAAGAGCACTGGCTAGTGAAGTGTGAAGGGTCACCTGGAGAGTGAAATTTCTCCTAACGGAGTGGTTGTCACTAGAGAAATGGTTTCAAGGAATTAACCGAGAGACATTTCGGAACTTTGCTTCTAATGTTCTCCTTGATGTTCTAGACACCAATATTAGGCTTCGGAATAGCCTTTGATAGGTCATCAAGTGAAGGTCGGACTTCGGAATTGAAAGGACATCACAAGGGAAACTCCTAGAATAAGTCGCATAAGATCCTTATGGAGAGTGGTTATTCTTGTTGTTTCAATAGATTATGGCACTAGACCTTCCGACTAATTGTGTTAACCACTAGATCAATACTGCCGGATTTATAAAGAGACCTATGTCATGAATCCTTGAGAAACACCAACCATCATTGCCGCTTGAGATTCAGCTTAGGTTAGGTGTAAAGTTATTTCAGACTTAGCAAGTCCAAATAGAAATTTGCAACTGTTACCACCAAGGTAAAGTCGCTAGATTCTCAAGATATAAACTACAATGTCAAGCTCCAAAAGATTGAGCTAGATTGCGTAATACATAAGGTTGCGATTGCCAAAAGGCAATTGCGCGCATATGAACTTCTTGCAATGTAACACAATTGAGTCCAGGTGGGTACATCAAAGAGGATATCAAAGTGATTAAGCTTCTTCTTTTTCTTAAACAAACCAGTCAGTGGCTTAGTGTGCACAAAGGAACTTTTCAAGCAAATGGAGGTAACAACCTGCCTTCTCAATAATATTCCGCACATGCATGACTGACTTGCGATGATTCCCGAGGGAAAACAAAGGAAACTCTACTCGAATCCACGGCGACATCTTTTAGCAAATGCACGTGAACCAGAGAAGGTTACTTCCAACATCCAGAACACATACTTCGTGATAACACAAAGATGGTTCTTAAAAGTTTCCAACATTAATGCCAACTGTTCAATATGAACCTCTTTAGATATGGAGACAATAAGAATTTCATGGATCATCAAAAAACTTATCAAGATACTCCAATGAGATGGGCTCATATGTTGCATGAACGAATCCAAACTATTGGTCGGACCAAAGAGCATGAAGATATACTTAGACGAACACCATGAGTATAAACATCATCAAGATAGTCCTCGAAACTGAGTTTGATTTGACGATAGCCCAAACTCAAATCAAATATGGGGAAGATAGCATATCCAAATAGGAGATACTTCCTGACTTCAACACTAACGAAACTAGACATCCCTTTAAGAAAGATTAAGTCGGATAGAGCTCTTATCTTTCAACTCTCCAAGTTGTTGTTTAAGCTCAACCAACTAGTCCAGGGTATCCAGTATGGTTTCTTGGAGAAGGAGCGATTCAGAGAACCAACTTTCTCCCGAATCTTGACCATACGGTCATGTGTCAACATGGCAATACTTCTGGAAAGACAACCAGAATATCACGTACCACCGGTATATCACTAAGTTCGAGAGGGAAGCTTGCTTTACAAAGCAACTGAGGTGGTCTTGAGAGCTTCGGCGTGAACCTAACTCTTTGACCAAAGAAGGTGCACATGAACAACGGACTTGGGAGCACAGTCAAACTTGTTTTAGTGATTGATTAACTAACCATGCTAAGGATGACACAATTGTCCTTGGATTTCAAAGCAATAAAAATTGCTAAGAATCTCGGATTGACACATCATTACATACACCCCAACATTCCAAGCACATACAGCTTGGAGGAAGGGCGGTTAAAGATATGTGAGAGCGTCACTTCATCAATAAGGTCATGAGACTTAGCACGGCCTATAGATATAAAAGAGTGTGATACTCTAAGGTAGAACAGAACATAAGCTACATAAGCCTTTTAATCTGCGGATTACAACACTTTGACCAAGTCCTAGAAATGGACGAGGTACTGGAGTTTGTTTCTCCTGACATCTCGGAGTGAAATGTCTTGGAAGACCACAGGTGTAACATGCACTAGAAAATTCCAATGCACAATTACCACTTGGCCGCTAACCAGCGTACAAAGGTCGGAAAGAAACTAGGAGGAGGAACATGATCAGAATTAGAAATCCTGAGATGTAGATGCATAAGTTAACACTCTTGTGAAACTCATGCGGAAAAGGGATGTGTGGCACAGTCATAGACATAGATGTGAGACTCACAAAGAGAACTCTTGTCGTGATCCATTTGATTCCATTACAGACTGCCAAATCTAGTGGTAGGGATTTGTTGCCGCAATTCAATCACGACAATAACCACAAGCTTGAGGCCTAGGTGGATTTGAAGTTAGCCATCCTGATGTATGGTTTGACCATGGTCAACAGGCGTCAATGGAATGGATCTTGGGTTAAAGGTCAGCATCATGTAATGAGATTCACACTAAGAGAACCCAGCACAATCCGGGACCTTCGGTTCAAGTCCAAGGGTTAAAACACAGAGAAAGGCGTAACTGCTATCTGAGTGACACGGGGGACACTGCGAGGAAGTAATCACAAGGTAACTTTCAAGAAGCCATAGCTAGCTTCGAAGTATCCAATAAAAAGGAAAGAAGGCATCCAAAGTGTAAGGAAACCTTGAAGCCTAGAACAGAAGGATGTGGAACCCAGAAAGCAGAGAGATTATGATGGAAGAAAATCTCTCGATTAGAACAAAACAAAAGAGATACAAAGAACACACAAGAGTTTAGAAAACTCAACACTAAGTCAATTGGTTAACAAACGACCTGCCCTTGAGGCACCTAAGTTTTGAAAGACTAGAAGAGATGGTAAACCTTTTTCAAATCAACACAAGGTAAGGTGTGACACTGAATTAGAGCGATACCAGATAAGGAGGAAAAAAAATCCTAATCAGATTTTTGCAAATACTTTTACCTTCAAATAGTTTTCACAAATACTAGACTCAACATCGACCAATAGAAAGGGTTTCCTACAGGCAGTCCTGCTCTGATACCAAAACCTGTGGGGGACCCCGGAGGTCGGGGCTAGACAAACCCAGATCTCCATCTGGCATAAGCCTAACCTAGATCTCTAGGGCCTACAGGGTGAGAATCGGTAACACAACAGTGACTCTACGACTCAAAGAGTAATAAGAGCTCATAACCGAGCGAAGAACCAAAGTATTACAAGCGAGAGGTCACCGACCCGACAATTCATCAATCAACGGAAGCGAAGTTATGCTATTCTAAATAGCAAGATAGCAAAAGGCCTAAGAGGCCAGGAGCATAACGGCGTCGTCCCAGCCTCATAGATTCCAGACCGCCACCTGGGAATCCCAAGCTACTCGTCGATGTCGACCTAGAAACCTTCATTTGTTGGAGCGACTTCGTCTGAAACAAAGCATGCAAAGCTGAGTACAGGGACTCAGCAAGACTTAGTACAACCTTTTAGCAAAGCTGGTATGTGAGGCTTTATGTGGAGCTTATTTTGCGAAAAGCCAGTTTTCCTTTGTAAAACAAGAGGGAGCAGAAGCTCGTCTACTCAGATCATTTTAAAAGGAGATAAGAAAGCGATATCACTAGCTAGCGATATCACTAGCTCTACTGATCATCATATTGAATCCACCAATATCTTCATCATCAGCTGAACCTATCAACTAGGAGCACCCCCTCGATACCCTGAGGAGGGATCCTTATCACACATTGATTCCAAGTTTTACGATTAGGTTCATGTTGTCTATGATCACAGAATCCATCACCAAGTCGTCCGTAACCGTGGACACGGCTTTTCGAAAAGATTTACCCTGCAGGGGTGTACAACTTTACCCACACGCGCCGACCGACTCTTAGCGCCGTCATGTACACGCTTCCTTGGCGTGCCGGCAGAGGGTGGTCGACCAAAACCTTTCCCTTGCTTCGCCTATTCCATGAGTCAATCTAACTGGGGAACTCCGTCATCGTAGGTAGCCATTCTCCGAGGCGGTCCCGGTCATTGTGTGCAGGGGATCCAGTTCAATGCCTCCAAGCATCCTTCACCCTAGCCACGTCCCCGTATGATGCACCTTTGAAAACCTTTTCCACGCCTTCGCCATGCAGTAATGCCAAATGGAACTCGCAAACTAATTGACTCATGGGTAAGCTAGGCAAGTTCGGGCCAAGGGGTTCCCATGGGCCCCGTGTGGCTGTACGCTCAGTCTTGGTTCCGAAGGCGAGAACCTCGAGTCCTAGTATCGGCGAGAACGAGTCAAATCACCACAACCCCATGTGGCGGCCCATCCAAGCCTTTAGCATGTTTATTAACAACATCACTGATCTTACCACGTCATCCTGTCAACTAGGTTCATTCGTAGCTCTGATTCATCAACCGGATGGATCAGACTTCAACAGCTAAGCATGGCTAAGCATAACATATATAAGGCTCTAGCGATGCGAACAAGCTCAACCTAGTTTTGCTGGGAGCGGTGGATCAGGAACTTTGGGCTACAAAGATGGAACATGCACACATGGGATATCTACCACTGCCGATAAAACATATTTGAAGAGGATGCAATATGTAAGAACCAGAAGTAAAAGCATTTCGAAACCATATATGAACCAGGTTAGGGCTTGCCTTTGTCCTTGACAAACCAATGTGGATCTTCGAAGATCACATGCTTGACTTGTTCGTCGATGGACAAGTATTGAGTTGCGTCATTGTCGATCTTCATCGTCTCGGGCACATGCTCTATCGATCGCGAAGAAGCAGATGCCGGAAAGATAAAACAACAATCAACACATGGCATCTATGCAATGCGCAAACAAGAATGATGACATGACATATTAAAGGTACTGAAGGTAACCCTATGACATGTTTATCAATTTAAATGGAGTTCAAATGCATAAAGCATAGCATTTGAATTTAACTCCATATGTAAAGAGAAGGTTTATTAGAGTTCCACTAATAGTACCATTTTAATTGTTGAAAGAATGCATGATTTTGGTACCAAAATGTAGATCTCATTTTTCCGAAGATTTTGATATATTATACACATTTTTCTGATTTTATATGAATTAGATATGATTTTTACAGATTCGAGCATTCTGTGAAAACGAAAAACAGCAGAATACGAAAATACTCTGTTACTCTCTGAAAATGATCTCGCAAACTTTAGTTAGGAAGCGGGAAGTTTAGATGTTAGGTTCTGTAGCATTTAGACTGGAAACATGTTGCATCAACTAGTTTAGACAAGAGGCTAAGCTGATGTTTTCCTGAACTCTCTTCTCTCAACAAACTTTAACTTAGGGATAGAGATACAACTAAAACTCTGAGCAGTCTTGGTTTTCTACTTGTTAATGAAATTCGAATTTGCTGAAGAATTTCGAGATTACATGTTTCAGGTTGGCATGTAATGACACAACAGGAAATGGGATTTCTGGAGACTTGAGAAATGCTGGACGCAATCAAAGAAATAGTCAGATTCTTTCTTTGCTATCAGGAAGAAGAGCTTCAGGGTAACACCAGTTTGGAGTTCTGCGGGTCATCTGATTAGACAGAAGTCGACTACACATACCCTAGGTTATACTGAACTTAGTGAGAAATGTCAGTTACAGAAGGTAGGACTATAGCAAACCTTACAAACCTGAAACTAGGATAACCATATACAGAGCAACACTACAACTGCTCTAACAGTGAGTAGATATTTACAGGATTTTCAGAGATGGAGCGTTCGATCAAAACTTGTTTGAACACCACTTGATTATTAGGTACTAGTAGATTGTATGGACATGATTAAATGTTCACAGGAAAAGGGTGTAGCTAAAGAATTCTACAGCACGTGTAACAGCTGTGATGACAAAAACTGAACCTTCTATTTATTTGCAAGATAGAATGAATTGGTTGCGTAAAAGCACCCATAAGTCTGAACCTTATTCCACCTCTGCACAGGAATTACTAACTGTAACATGTGCGTGCATACAAACTGAAGTTTATGTGTGCATCTAGGCTTACCTACACACGCAATAAATCATATTGCTTCTGAACCAAGTAGGAACAGTACAACAACAGAAACAAGCAAAGAATCGTTCTATGGAAGAAAGGTTCTAAACATGATCTTGCTACTACCAGCTTTACCTGAACGAGAGAGAGAACAGAGAGGCTGGGTAGAACTGCATGATCGCTGTGAACGCCATGGGAGTTGCCGGAGAGCTCGGACGTCGACGACATGGTCGGCCGTGGAGCTCGGGGAGGCTCGGAGCGACGGTGATTTGCGGCGGCCGGCGTTAGGGTTTTGAGCTCATGGTGGAGGACAACCGAGAGCGAAGGGGAGAGATGGGATGTGATCTGGGGCGAGAGAGGGCGTCCAGGAAACCTCCTGGCGTCGTCATCCACTCGCAAGGTGGTAGCAGGAGGTGGCACGCGCAGCACAGCAAGCCTCCACGCAGGTGCTTCGTGAAGAAGACAAGGTAGGATTTGCTAAAAGGCCCCTACACTTCAGGGTTTTCCTGGAAACTAAAAAAACAAGGTTGGTTTTGCAACATTTGGTGATTCAAACAAGTTTATGAAGTTACAAAAATATCTATGAACCTTTCTAAGATATTTTAGAAGGTTCACATACATTCGTTTGGAAATTTTCAAACATTTTGGGGGTATTTTATAACTTCACTTCAATGCATTTTTCTTAGGAAAAATAAACATGATGCTCATGAAATGATGCACAATCAACCCTAATTAGGTGTAGGTAAAAGAGGGGTGTTAGAGATCTATCCTCCTTAAAAGAACCCAGCACAATCCGGGACCTTCGGTTCAAGTCCAAGGGTTAAAACACAGAGAAAGGCGTAACTGCTATCTGAGTGACACGGGGGACACTGCGAGGAAGTAATCACAAGGTAACTTTCAAGAAGCCATAGCTAGCTTCAGAAGTATCCAATAAAAAGGAAAGAAGGCATCCAAAGTGTAAGGAAACCTTGAAGCCTAGAACAGAAGGATGTGGAACCCAGAAAGCAGAGAGATTATGATGGAAGAAAATCTCTCGATTAGAACAAAACAAAAGAGATACAAAGAACACACAAGAGTTTAGAAAACTCAACACTAAGTCAATTGGTTAACAAACGACCTGCCCTTGAGGCACCTAAGTTTTGAAAGACTAGAAGAGATGGTAAACCTTTTTCAAATCAACACAAGGTAAGGTGTGACACTGAATTAGAGCGATACCAGATAAGGAGGAAAAAAATCCTAATCAGATTTTTGCAAATACTTTTACCTTCAAATAGTTTTCACAAATACTAGACTCAACATCGACCAATAGAAAGGGTTTCCTACAGGCAGTCCTGCTCTGATACCAAAACCTGTGGGGGACCCCGGAGGTCGGGGCTAGACAAACCCAGATCTCCATCTGGCATAAGCCTAACCTAGATCTCTAGGGCCTACAGGGTGAGAATCGGTAACACAACAGTGACTCTACGACTCAAAGAGTAATAAGAGCTCATAACTGAGCGAAGAACCAAAGTATTACAAGCAGAGGTCACTGACCTGACAATTCATCAATCAACGGAAGCGAAGTTATGCTATTCTAAATAGCAAGATAGCAAAAGGCCTAAGAGGCCAGGAGCATAACGGCGTCGTCCCAGCCCATAGATTCCAGACTGCCACCTGGGAATCCCAAGCTACTCGTCGATGTCGACCTAGAAACCTTCATTTGTTGGAGCGACTTCGTCTGGAAACAAAGCATGCAAAGCTGAGTACAGGGACTCAAGCAAGACTTAGTACAACCTTTTAGCAAAGCTGGTATGTGAGGCTTTATGTGGAGCTTATTTTGCGAAAAGCCGCTTTTCCTTTGTAAAACAAGAGGGAGCAGAAGCTCGTCTACTCAGATCATTTTAAAAGGAGATAAGAAAGCGATATCACTAGCTAGCGATATCACTAGCTCTACTGATCATCATATTGAATCCACCAATATCTTCATCATCAGCTGAACCTATCAACTAGGAGCACCCCTCGATACCCCGAGGAGGGATCCTTATCACACATTGATTCCAAGTTTTACGATTAGGTTCATGTTGTCTATGATCACAGAATCCATCACCAAGTCGTCCGTAACCGTGGACACGGCTTTTCGAAAAGATTTACCCTGCAGGGGTGTACAACTTTACCCACACGCGCCGACCGACTCTTAGCGCCGTCATGTACACGCTTCCTTGGCGTGCCGGCAGAGGGTGGTCGACCAAAACCTTTCCCTTGCTTCGCCTATTCCATGAGTCAATCTAACTCGGGGAACTCCGTCATCGTAGGTAGCCATTCTCCGAGGCGGTCCCGGTCATTGTGTGCAGGGGATCCAGCTTCAATGCCTCCAGCATCCTTCACCCTAGCCACGTCCCTGTATGATGCACCTTTGAAAACCTTTTCCACGCCTTCGCCATGCAGAATGCCAAATGGAACTCGCAAACTAATTGACTCATGGGTAAGCTAGGCAAGTTCGGGCCAAGGGGTTCCCATGGGCCCCGTGTGGCTGTACGCTCAGTCTTGGTTCCGAAGGCGAGAACCTCAGGTCCTAGTATCGGCGAGAACGAGTCAAATCACCACATCCCCATGTGGCGGCCCATCCAAGCCTTTAGCATGTTTATTAATAACATCACTGATCTTACCACGTCATCCTGTCAACTAGGTTCATTCGTAGCTCGATTCATCAACCGGATGGATCAGACTTGAACAGCTAAGCATGGCTAAGCATAACATATATAAGGCTCTAGCGATGCGAACAAGCTCAACCTAGTTTTGCTGGGAGCGGTGGATCAGGAACTTTGGGCTACAAAGATGGAACATGCACACATGGGATATCTACCACTGCCGATAAAACATATTTGAAGAGGATGCAATATGTAAGAACCAGAAGTAAAAGCATTTCGAAACCATATATGAACCAGGTTAGGGCTTGCCTTTGTCCTTGACAAACCAATGTGGATCTTCGAAGATCACATGCTTGACTTGTTCGTCGATGGACAAGTATTGAGTTGCGTCATTGTCGATCTTCATCGTCTCGGGCACATGCTCTATCGATCGCGAAGAAGCAGATGCCGGAAAGATAAAACAACAATCAACACATGGCATCTATGCAATGCGCAAACAAGAATGATGACATGACATATTAAAGGTACTGAAGGTAACCCTATGACATGTTTATCAATTTAAATGGAGTTCAAATGCATAAAGCATAGCATTTGAATTTAACTCCATATGTAAAGAGAAGGTTTATTAGAGTTCCACTAATAGTACCATTTTAATTGTTGAAAGAATGCATGATTTTGGTACCAAAATGTAGATCTCATTTTTCCGAAGATTTTGATATATTATACACATTTTTCTGATTTTATATGAATTAGATATGATTTTTACAGATTCGAGCATTCTGTGAAAACGAAAAACAGCAGAATACGAAAATACTCTGTTACTCTCTGAAAATGATCTCGCAAACTTTAGTTAGGAAGCGGGAAGTTTAGATGTTAGGTTCTGTAGCATTTAGACTGGAAACATGTTGCATCAACTAGTTTAGACAAGAGGCTAAGCTGATGTTTTCCTGAACTCTCTTCTCTCAACAAACTTTAACTTAGGGATAGAGATACAACTAAAACTCTGAGCAGTCTTGGTTTTCTACTTGTTAATGAAATTCGAATTTGCTGAAGAATTTCGAGATTACATGTTTCAGGTTGGCATGTAATGACACAACAGGAAATGGGATTTCTGGAGACTTGAGAAATGCTGGACGCAATCAAAGAAATAGTCAGATTCTTTCTTTGCTATCAGGAAGAAGAGCTTCAGGGTAACACCAGTTTGGAGTTCTGCGGGTCATCTGATTAGACAGAAGTCGACTACACATACCCTAGGTTATACTGAACTTAGTGAGAAATGTCAGTTACAGAAGGTAGGACTATAGCAAACCTTACAAACCTGAAACTAGGATAACCATATACAGAGCAACACTACAACTGCTCTAACAGTGAGTAGATATTTACAGGATTTTCAGAGATGGAGCGTTCGATCAAAACTTGTTTGAACACCACTTGATTATTAGGTACTAGTAGATTGTATGGACATGATTAAATGTTCACAGGAAAAGGGTGTAGCTAAAGAATTCTACAGCACGTGTAACAGCTGTGATGACAAAAACTGAACCTTCTATTTATTTGCAAGATAGAATGAATTGGTTGCGTAAAAGCACCCATAAGTCTGAACCTTATTCCACCTCTGCACAGGAATTACTAACTGTAACATGTGCGTTTTTTTTTTCGAAATGGGGGTCTTCCCCGGCTTCTGCATCATGGTGATGCACACAGCCTTTTATTAAAAATATTCAAAATAATATTGTTTACAAATCACTCATCGACGAGGATTGATACAAGAATCAACCATCGAAAGAAACACATAGCAAGACTACAAATCAACATAGCCTTCTAGTATGACGCCAACCAGCCTGGCACAAGATATCCTGAGCGATCATCAGGAGCCGTGTGCATCCAGAAGCCATGGCATCCCGCTGCCCCTCCGGAGAGAGTAGGGCCCAGAGTTGGACCCAATGGGAGACCATATGAATAACCTGCAAAAAATGAAAGGAACGTTTCTTATTAAAAATTATATCATTCCTGCTCCTCCAAATAGACCAACATAGAGCAGAAACCCCAATCCGGATAAATGCTTTAGATTGTCTATCTACTCCATTCAACCAGTTACCAAACATATTAGTAATATTGGTGGGAGGTGGAAGAGCATAAGTAAATTTCACAGTACGCCATAAGAGTTTAGCTAAAGGGCATTCAATAAAAAGGTGTTGAATGGTCTCCTGTTCCCCACAGAAAACACACTTTGTACACCCATTCCAATGTCGTTTAGCTAGATTATCTTTTGTTAGCAACACCTTATTACTCAAAAACCACATGAAAATCTTAATTTTTAATGGAACTTTAACCTTCCATAAATATTTTCGCAAGAAGGGGGTATGATCACACATAAGATCCTCATACATCGACTTTACTGTAAACAAACCATTAGATGTCAAATTCCAAATAAAACGATCCTCATCTTCATTCAGATGCACCATCATTAATTTCCGACATAGTTGTAACCAGGAAGACCACTTATTACCATTTAGCAATCTTCGAAATGTAATATTCAAAGGCGATTGACCAAGAACTTGTGCAACCGTGACATTCTTATGGTGGGCAATATTATATAATGATGGGTATTGTTGGGCCAACGGAGTTTTGCCTAACCAGGTATCTTCCCAAAAACGAGTACTGCTACCATTACCCACCTTGAAAAAACCCCTGGAAAAAAACTCCTGTTTGACCTCCATTAATCCTTTCCAGAAAGGCGAGTCAATAGGTCTGGCATGAACCTCCGATAATGTTTTATGTCTCAGATATTTATTATGTAGCAATTCCTGCCACACCCCATCCTCATTAAGAAGTTTAAACAACCATTTACTCAATAAACATCTATTTTTGATTTCTAGGACTTCAATACCTAAGCCTCCCTGATCTTTCGATCGACAAACGATGTTCCATTTTGTAAGCCGGTATTTTCTTTTGTTGTCGTCGGACTGCCAAACGAATCTAGATCTATAGTAGTCCAAACGTTTCCTTACCCCAACAGGTATTTGAAGGAAAGACAACATAAACATCGGTAAGCTAGTTAATACTGAATTGATAAGCACTAACCTATTGCCATAGGATAGCAACTTCCCTTTCCAGCATCCTAATTTACTCTCAAACCTTGTTTCAACGGATACCATTCAGAGTTCTTGAGTTTCTGTAACATGTGCGTGCATACAAACTGAAGTTTATGTGTGCATCTAGGCTTACCTACACACGCAATAAATCATATTGCTTCTGAACCAAGTAGGAACAGTACAACAACAGAAACAAGCAAAGAATCGTTCTATGGAAGAAAGGTTCTAAACATGATCTTGCTACTACCAGCTTTACTCCGAACGAGAGAGAGAACAGAGAGGCTGGGTAGAACTGCATGATCGCTGTGAACGCCATGGGAGTTGCTGGAGAGCTCGGACGTCGACGACATGGTCGGCCGTGGAGCTCGGGGAGGCTCGGAGCAACGGTGATTTGCGGCGGCCGGCGTTAGGGTTTTGAGCTCATGGTGGAGGACAACCGAGAGCGAAGGGGAGAGATGGGATGTGATCTGGGGCGAGAGAGGGCGTCCAGGAAACCTCCTCGGCGTCGTCATCCACTCGCAAGGTGGTAGCAGGAGGTGGCACGCGCAGCACAGCAAGCCTCCACGCAGGTGCTTCGTGAAGAAGACAAGGTAGGATTTGCTAAAAGGCCCCTACACTTCAGGGTTTTCCTGGAAACAAAAAAAACAAGGTTGGTTTTGCAACATTTGGTGATTCAAACAAGTTTATGAAGTTACAAAAATATCTATGAACCTTTCTAAGATATTTTAGAAGGTTCACATACATTCGTTTGGAAATTTTCAAACATTTTGGGGGTATTTTATAACTTCACTTCAATGCATTTTTCTTAGGAAAAATAAACATGATGCTCATGAAATGATGCACAATCAACCCTAATTAGGTGTAGGTAAAAGAGGGGTCTTACACGGCGCCGGGGGGCGACGACCGGCCGGGGCGGGGAAGGCCTGGGGCAGGGGCATTGGCTGGAGGAGGAAGAAGAGGGAAAAAAGAAAAAAATTGATTTGGCATATGGGTGACGGGGAATGCTAGCTCAGACGAGTTTTCGGCCGATCGAAATCGAATACAGGGCTCTCTACTCGTGTTATACGGGACAGAAATTTAGGGGGTCTGTTAGACATGCACTCAGTCCCTGTAACAAAAAACAGTTCACCCACGAAACACACATATCTCGCCATAGACCTCACCGGATACCTCCCCGGAAATATCGTAGCAAAAAATAATACTATTATAGCAAAAAGTTGACCTCATAAAAAACATCTCCAGGGAAAAAACTATTGTAGAAAAACTAGCTTGTCAGAGAATCTCATCGGAAATATTGTAGCAATAGTTTTATAGTATTGTAGCAACAATATAGAACGAGTGTAGAAAAAAAAGATATGTGACAAATCGCCGTCACCCATAGCAAAAATCCCGAGAATGCAACCGGATAGTAGCAACACGGAAGACCCTGTTGTAGCACACGCACCAAACGATTATAGCAAACATAAAAAATAAAAGTAGCGAAAAAACAATTTCACCGGAGAACACGTGTAACCAATAGTTTGCATCATATTAGCAAAACAGGAGAACAATGGTAGCAAAAGCTTCTAGCAAACAGCATGCCCTCGTTGTAGCATCGGTGGTGAACTCTCTTAGCAGCACCACAAAATCCATGTAGCGTTGTGGCCACCCTTCGCAGCACCAGCGCGGTGAATGTTGGGATGACCATCTCCACGCGGGGGCAGAACATCTCCATGCTGTGGGAAGAGGGGAGCAGCGGCAGGTCCGCCTCCTCCTTGTTTTGGATAGGGGGAGACGGGTCTCGCCAGACTACACCACCGCTGTGAGGCCGTAGATGGAGAAGGACCTCGTGGCCGGAGCGTATGGGGACGCGGGGGCGAGATCCAGGGCTAATGCTCCCGCAGCCATGGCCATATCAAATGGGTGCGTGTCGGCAGAGGGTGCGTGGCGACGGGGATGCTGCAGTAGCCAACCGTATGACTGCAGCGGGTGGAGGCGTGCGTGCGCAGCGACGATGCGCGCGGGATGCAGTGGCGCGGTGGTGTGCGAGCTGCAGTGGGGCAGTGGTGGTGGAGCACGGCAACACGAGCTGCGGGTGCGGCGGTGTCGGGCGTGGAGGTGCGCTGTATAAGAGGCATGTACAATAGGGTGATGTCATCCTTTTCTTAGGCTTGCCCCATCGAATTTTTTAGTTGGCGAAGATAGAAAGTAGAAAGAGATGATTGTGTTTTTTTTGAAATTTCAGGCGACTTTATTCAATCACAGTCAAGTTTTTCACAATAAACGGGACAAGGAAGTCAAGGGGCTGATCAACCCAAATCCCCTCTCACCTCTCCCTAAAATAAAATAGAGCTAGCTCATGTACACATACATTCGCTCGATTACAATACACAATAGTCGTCTTGCCAAAATCATAAATCTTCTTTCGGTGGTCATCAATCACAACTGCTCCAGTATCCCTGTACTTTGAAGGGTTGAGCACAACCTGAACTACCTCCATGGAATCACATTCGAACAGAGTGTATTCCAATTTGCTCTGTCATCTCCAACCCCAACCGTAAAGCCGACGCCTTCAGAGATGATTGTCTTTCCTTAGCTAAGGGTTAATTTTTTATGAAATAAGAGAAGGCTATTTTTCCCATTGTAGCACTTGTCTTTCCTTAGTCACATAATTTTGTACTAAAAATAATTATTTCTCATTTATTGCAAGAGTTGATAATAAAAGTTAATCCATTGTACCATTTGTATGTATCGTCTTCTCTTTTTTTTTGATAAAGGGAATATATTAATATCAAAACATACCAATTACACCCAGCCTACAACGCACCACCCTAAAGGCACTACGGATGCACACAACCAAAAAATAGAAAAGAAAACTAAGAAACAAAAGTCCCGCTACAGTATCTCGAGTCTAACAACAGCAATACATCCACCACCAAGACAACACCTGAAATACGGACTCTCCAAAAATGACGCCTTCAAGAAGGGAATAATGCTCTAACACCGTCATCGTCCGATCAAAGATCTTAGGTTTTCACCCTGAAGATAGTCCCCGCTCTCAAAACAATGCCTCCAACAAGGTCATTTTCAGACACTACCAGTCAAGGCCGAACTTTGGGTTTTCATCCTGAAAGGTAGGACTCTGAACTTCACCTGTGTTGTCGCCCCCACTTTCATACCGCTGATGTGAAGCACGTAACACCAAGCAAGTCCCGCAACAACGCGGAGACTTGAACCTCCCTTAGCTAGTCCTCCCATCCGGCCTTCATGAAATTCTCTTCTTCCGACTTTTTTCATCATGGATCCATAGTCACTTGATGTCAACACAGAAAAAGAGGTTCGCGTCGCTCCCTCCAGAACCAAATGGTCGGAATAAAAGCATGTGTGTGCGCGACCAAATACCACCTGATCCAGCAAACTACAGGCAAAAGATGCGTTGATGCATTCGTCGGTGGAGCCTTCTGGAACTCAACACTCCGGCTAGATGAAAAGGATCAGCATCAGGTAGGTCTTCATCTTCGCAGAAGAAGAACCCTAGGACCACCACCTTCAAACCCGAAGCAGATGAACAGGCCCCCACGCCGCCATCCGCTGACCAACGATGACCAAGGAGAATTCGGTGGACGGAGGAAGCCCCAACCACACCATCCTCTCCTTGCACATCGCCGCCCCCTTCCTTGCGCCGCCAGCAGAAGCCGATGATGGATCTCGGCGGGCACAAGATCCAACAGCCGCCGCCACCACCATCCATCGCCGGAGGCCGTGGAGGAGGAGCCGCCGCCGCACATCCATGGATGCCGCCCTAGAGGCGGAGCACGCCGAAGCCGGAGGTCGCCGCCTCCAACAACCCCCCGGGCACTTTGGCGCCAGGGCCCACCACCACCATGGCCAGCGCCGACGGCAGCGGCGGAGGGAGAGAAACGAAGGGAGACGGCGGCGAAAGGAGGGAGATTGGCCCCCGGCGGCGCCCTAGGGAGTGCCACGGGAGGGGTTAGTGGTTAGCGATCCAGGGGAAGTCCCAACAGCCAAGCAGATTAAACAGGGATAGCGATGCTAATGGTGTTTGTGATGGTGATACTTGGGCTATATGTATCGTCTTCTCTAGATGACGTGTACTACTAAGAGAAAACGCACATTCCTACCATTATACATGCCCTAACTCACAAAGAAGAAAGATGAGAGGAGATAGAGCCGAGCGGGACTCACGAAGGTCACGCGTCCAACCCTTGAGGCGGAGGAAGCAACGCGCTCAATTCCCCGGAGGAGAGGCAGCGTTTTGCGTTTGGAATTGGAGGCACATTAACCTGCTGGCACACTCTCACAAGCATGGAAAGTCACGTAAGGGCAAATCGATATATCGTACCACTCAAAAAGGAGGCATACCAGAAATAAATTGGTTCTTTTACCCTACGGGGGCTAAAACGCCATGTAGTATTTGTAACACTGAACATATTTTTTCCTCGTAATCAGTTCAGTTTTGTTATGGCTGAACTTTCTTTTTACCACATGAAAAAAAAATTGTACTCGATGATATATTTTGACATCATGATCAATTATTTTGTACTGCGTGATCAATTACTTTGAACATAAATTATAGTTTGTGCGGGTTTTGTGGATATCATGGAACTAGCTAGGGAACACCTCCCTTATTTTCTTGCGTGATCCATTGTACCATTTGTATGTATGTGGTGTGTGTAATGCCAATCCAGTTTCAGAATGGAGCTTGCAGGGTGTCTCATGGTTAATATGAACGCACATGCTTTTCTCTGATAGCTGCACACGAAATTTCTCGCCTGTTGCTGGCTTTTGCATGCTGCGGTTGTGAGGGCATCTCTACACGCACACGAAAACGAAGCACGTTTCCGATCGCGCAGTTGAACTATCCGCCTAAATCCAGACCCATCGACGCAACGCATAGTGATTAGCCTATTCGTGGAGACACAAACGCGGTTTAAATGTGCGCTGAGTTTGCGTCTGCGCACGCGGATGCTTCGCGGTCGCGCCGAGTGACCGCCGTTTTTCATGTAGGGAACGCAGTCCAGTGGCTCAGACGCCGTTCACATTCTCGCCAGAGACCACTCGCAGCCCAAAAAATCAATGTTGAACGGCACCAACACTCCACCCCGTTGCGATAGATGTCCTCTCGCCGCAGCCGCCATGGAATCCGAGCAAACCCTCACAGCCACCGCCGTAGCCACCACCACAGCCCCGATAGAGATTACATGTCTGGTCGGCTCTAAGCGTGCCGCCATCGTAGGCCGCGAAACAAAGGCAAATGCGCCAAAGAAGCTGATATCGAAGGAGGATAAAGGCGTCAAAGCCGCGAAACGACGGAGCAGGCGTAGGAATCGGAAGGTGAGGAAAAAACACAGCAGTGGTCGTCCCACGTGGCCACCACGTTAATGCTTTACTGGCCCTTCCCGCACGTTCTCCACCGCTTCCCGCCTACATTTCCCACATTGCCTCTCCCAATAAAGCATGTCCTCCGCCGCTGTAACCCCACACTCGCCGTTGTCGCACATCAAACGGCGGTCACCGTGTCACGGACACGCTTTGGCTTTCGCCTTTTCCCCTGAACGGCAACATTCGGAGCCCGTGACGGAGCCGCGGTGATTGCCACGACTTGCCGAAATTGGCAATGCGGGAACACGCGCCCGCGACGACCGAGGCGGACTGCATGGCCACCTTTTTCTCGCCGAGCAATGCTACACTTACGGACAGTTTAGTTACGGAAAATGCTTACGGGCTGACGTGGTTAAGAGGGATGGGTCTTGATTTGCTGAAAACCAACCGCATCCCAGTAATTAACCAACCACATCAGGGCACGTTCTCTCCGTAAGTGCATTCCGTAGGCTCAGCCCGTAGATGTAGGCGTTCAAACCCAGTCCAGTACACCAGAAGCTATAGTCGGCGTGCGAAACTTCCTGGGAAATGCACTCTGCCCTGCCATGCCCTGCATATATCCTCTGCACCAGCTTCTGTCTATCGCTCCTTCAGATTCAGTTTCAGACTTCGCCCCCCAACACATGGTAAATTTCACCCATCACCGATTCTCTTCTTGTGTTGCAAGGATGCCTTCTACTCTTCTTGCTTCTTGGTTCCGCGGCCGCCACTGACCAGTTTCCCCTCTGCTGCGCCGTGCCGTCCTCTTCCAGTCTCGCTCCCAGGTTCCGGGAGCAGGATGGGTTGCAGGAGGACGGAGATCAGGAGGATCGACAACGCCGTCAGCCGCCAGGTCACCTTCGGCAAGCGACGCGCCGGCCTGCTAAAGAAGGCCAACGAGCTCGCCGTGCTCTGCGACGTCGACGTCGGCCTCCTTGTCTTCTCCGACGCCGCAGCCGGACAACACTCCCACTACTGCAGCCCCCACACCAGGTCAGTACCTTGCGCACCCATCAATCCGCTCCTAGCTTTCTCCCGGTTGCTCGTTCATGCCGTTAAACAAGTACTAGCCGGCTGCAGCCCATCTACTTATGCGTACCGGTAGCATCATCTTGCAGTGCTCAATGACTGAAACTTGATTACTTGCATAAATCCACGGCAGAATACTATGGTTCTAACATGCTTCAATTCTGATTTGTTAAGCTGGAGCGAGCTGAGTCAGCGCTACGAGAGCATCACCAGCGCCGAGCTCCAGGGGACAGATGATGAGGATGATGATCAGGTTAATAAGAAACATCATATACTAGTTGTACACTCAAAATTAATTGCACGGTAGCATTTTGACTAGGGAAATGAAGGCATACGCATACACAATCTCTGCACAAAATTCAGAGCATAAAAAAGTTGAACCAGCAGCTGAACCTGTGTTTCTTGTGTGCATGATGTACTACTGAGCCAGCAGCTGGACGAATCACACCGCAAGGTAACTGTAATCGCAAGGGAACCAAAATGAAGAAACATGATTCAGATAACCAATTATTGCTCATCTGGGAATTGTGATTTTCCATAAACCTGGCAGTTGTGAATGATTTGTTGCTTGCATGTGTCGTGCAGGTGCACATCTTGGAGGACCAGAACACAGCTTCCTTCTCCACAAGGTTAATTTCAGTTATCTGCACTGCTGGCCTTCCTGCGTGCCTCCTCGTGTACTCTGTATATACTGGCTGTCTGTATATGTGCTGGCTTTCTTTCAGGTGACCGAGGAGGGGCAGCAGCATCGTGTCCCCGTGGAGGCCGCGGAGGGCAGCACTACGCCGACGGTACTGTTCGGGGGCTTCTTCCCGGAGGTGGGGGAGCAGTTGTCGACGTCGCTTCAGCTGTGGCCGCAGCAGCAGCTTCCCGACGCGCAAGGATTTGGACTGCAGCCCAGCCTACGTTTGTGGTAATTAAGGTCGTGTCTATGAACACACTACCAGTGGTAACATTTTTGGCGATCAATCTGCGTCCTGACTAGTGCTGCCCATTGTTCTGTTGCTTATTTGCAGGTTGAGGAGAAGGATATGACAGACTGACGGAAGGAGCCGGAAGTTAATTATTAGTGCTAGTAAACTGAATCTAGTTAAAACCTTTATTGTTATCTAGCTAAAACTCACTAGCAGCTCAGTAGTAACGGGCTTGCAGCCTAGGATCATGCGTACGTTCAGAGGCCATGCAGTTGACAAGGAGTAGATGGCAGTGTTTTGTGACTTTTGTCAGATATAGGTCCCGTTTTGCCACACATGATTCCTGTATGGCTTTCATGAGGACCCTACATATGCCACGCTGGTTCATATGAATTTACGGCAGTATTTCCTCCTAGCATCATTCATGGCACAGTTGATATATCTGACCTGAATGAGTTGATCAGCATGTGTCTGAATTACGGCAGTATTTCCTTTTTACATCATTCATAGGTCATAGCAGTGTCAATGTATCTAACCTGAATGAATTGATCAGCATATGTATGTAGGGTAACTAGCCGGGACATCTCTGTTTTCGAAAAAACAAAGGAAAAACAGCGTACTTTTACCGTAAGTATCTTGATCCGTTAGCATATCTTATTTTACACTAGATATAGTCGTATATGAGACCCGTCTCGGCAAAGGACGGAGGGGAGGAGAGGGTAACGTGGCGGTGGATCCACGAGCCGTGGTGGGCGGCAGCTACGGTACTAGGGGACGTGGCCTTGATGGCTGGGCCTGAAGCTAGGGCGATGAGTTGGCGGCGGACAGCGGGATGGCACGGCGACGGGTCAAGGATCTGGGTCTTAGGGCTTCTGGCAAACTGCCATGGATGGATTTTGTGGATACTTCTTCGGCTGCCTCCTCCTTTCCTACTTCGAGCGGCGGCATGGGGCGTGCTGGTGTGCTCGAATAAGGAGGCAGCCCTAGGGTTCTTCTTGCGCCATGACCATGTTCTACTTGTTGCCTGCCCTCTTTGATCTGGTCGGTGACGAGTTCTGGGAGGCTATGACGTCGATCTCTGTTGGGTGTGTGATGCCTATAGATTGCTGGATCAGATGAGATTTGGTAGTGTGAATCCCATTTTCTCGTCGTACGGTTCCACGAGGGCGAGACGCAAAGCTTCACTATTTTTTGCCATCATAGGGCATGTCTTTCGAGTCCAAAGGTGAATTCAGTGGTGGAGAATGTCATGGCGTTTGAGATTCTGAGGTCCAGTAATGGTGTATCAAGTATTTGGGGTGATGAGGAACTTGCTTGGTGATTTATGACTTGTAGCAGCGGCATCGGCAATTGGGGGCAGCAACACAGGAGGAGTACAAAGTCTTATGTTCCAAGGTGAAAATCCAAGTTATGACCTTAATTGGTTGTGCCTAGCAATGGCATTGTTGAAGCCATTGTTTTGACATCGCATACTTTCTGAAAAGAGAAAACCTAAGATGGAGTGCAACGGCTTTGATGTGGAGGTAGTGGTGGAGTGCGATGGCGGCGAGTGTGGGGTTAGAGCGGCGGAAACGGGCTTTATAGGTTGAGGCGATGCAAGGAACGGAGGTGGGAAACGGTGGAGAACGAGTGGGAAGGGCAGTGAGACGGCTTCGATGATCTTGTGCTCATTGGAATCAGGACAACGAGCTCTTCAACATTGTGCATAGAAACATCATGGCCCAACAACGAATTAAGAAAATCGATATGAAAGGTTTGTCTTATCTAAAAAGATAAACCGATAAAACCTCCAAACTCGAAAACACAATAGAATATGCACACGAATTCTGTTTTTTGATGAACTTGGGCTTCTTATAAAGCTAGCGAAATCTCAATAACCTCACACAAAAAAACACAAAGAAACAACAAGAATAAAATAAGAGTGGAAATCAGAGCTAAACGTAGTACTAGCAAATAGAGAACACTCGCAAAGCAAATAGAGAAACACTCGCAGTACTAGAGCTAAACAATAAGAGTGAAAACTAGAGTGTTCTATGTAATGGAAATGGAGCGTGTGATGACCCACAAGTATAGGGGATCGCAACAGTCTTCGAGGGAAGTAAAACCCAATTTATTGATTCGACACAAGGGGAGACAAAGAACACTTGGAAGCCTTAACAACGGAGTTGTCAATTCAGTTGCACCTGGAAACGAGACTTGCTCGCAAGAGTTTATCGATAGTAACGAGTTTTATAGCAGATAGCAGTAGTGAAATAACAGCAGCAGAGTAACGAGAGACAGCAGTAGTGATTATAGTAAACAGCAGGATTAAAATACCGTAGGCACGGGGACGGATGACGGGCGTTGCATGGATGAGAGAAACTCATGTAACAATCATAGCAGGGCATTTGCGAGATAATAATAAAACGGTGTCCAAGTACAAAGCAATCAATAGGCATGTGTTCCATATATAGTCGTGCGTGCTCGCAATGAGAAACTTGCACAACATCTTTTGTCCTACCAGCCGGTGGCAGCCGGGCCTCAAGGGAAACTATCTGGATATTAAGGTACTCCTTTTAATAGAGTACCGGAGCAAAGCATTAACACTCCGTGAACACATGTGATCCTCACATCGCTACCATTCCCTCCGGTTGTCCCGATTTCTGTCACTTCGGGGCCATCGGTTCCGGACAGCGACATGTGTATACAACTTATAGATAAGACCATAAACAATGATTATCTTCATGAAACAATAACATGTTCAGATCTGAGATCATGGCACTCGGGCCCTAGTGACAAGCATTAAGCATAACAAGTTGCAACAATATCATCAAAGTACCAATAACGGACACTAGGCACTATGCCCTAACAATCTTATGCTATTACATGACCAATCTCATCCAATCCCTACCATCCCCTTCGGCCTACAGCGGGGGAATTACTCACACATGGATGGGGGAAACATTGCTGGTTGATGGAGAGGCGTTGGCGGTGATGGCGGTGATGGCGGTGATGATCTCCTCCAATTCCCCGTCCCGGCGGAGTGCCAGAACGGAGACTTCTGGCTCCCGCGACGGAGTTTCGCGATGTGGCGGCGTTCTGGAGGGTTTCTGGCGACTTCGACTTCTCCCCTGGTGTTTTTAGGTCGAGGCGAATAAGTAGTCCGAAAGAGGGCGTCGGAGGCCGGCCGAGGGGGCCACACCACAGGGCCGCGCGGGCCCCCCCTGGGCCGCGCCGCCCCATGGTGTGGGGCCCTCGGGCCTCCACTTCAATTGCCCTTCTGGCTCCGTTAGTTTCCTGGGAAAATAGGGCCTTTTGCATAAATTCCGAGGTTTTTCCCGAAAGTTGGATTTCTGCACAAAAACGAGACACCGGAGCGGTTCTGCTGAAAACAGCGTTAGTCCGTGTTAGTTGCATCCAAAATACACAAATTAGAGGCAAAACAATAGCAAAAGTGTTCGGGAAAGTAGATACGTTTTGGACGTATCAACTCCCCCAAGCTTAGCTTATTGCTTGTCCTCAAGCAATTCAGTTAACAACTGAGCGATAAAAGAACTTTCACGAACACATTTGCTCATATGATGTATATATTCTCATGGTATGGCTAATACTTAAGCAGTTCATAATGAGATACATGCAAATAAGATCATCTAACAGCTATGTCAATCATGGAGAAGCACCAACAATTAATAATAAGCATCATGAATCATGTATATAAGCAGAATTGTAATGTTCATAAGAGAGCATGATAAAGTGGTATCTCGCTTGCTCGTATTTGGTTGGCAAAACATAAATGCCCGGGCACCTCCGGAGTCCATAGAAAGACTAGAAGTAGTGATTGTCAAAAGATAAATGCATCAAAGTTATACCACAATCAATCATATTTTGAGACAAGCATATTATACTAAGAATGACGAGTTGTGCTCTCAAGATAGTGCTCAAAGAAATAATGGAGACACAACATAAAAGTAAAAGATTGACCCTTCGCGAGAGGGAAGCGAGGGATTAACATGCGCTAGAGCTTTTCATTTTTATAAAGTCGGGAGTAAAATTATTTTGAGAGGTGTTTGTTGTTGTCAACGAATGGTAATGGGTACACTAACTACCTCGCCAACCGGACTTTCAAGAGCGGCTCCCATGAATTATTGCATATTTATTTGGCACTCCTTCCAACCTTTCTTTCACAAACCATGGCTAACCGAATCCTCGGGTGCCCGCCAACAATCTCATACCATGAAGGAGTGCCTTTTTATTTTATTTTTATTATGATGATGACACTCCCCCCAACCTTTGCTTACACAAGCCATGGCTAACCGAATCCTTCGGGTGCCGTCCAACAATCACAAACCATGGAGGAGTGTCTATTTAAGTTAATTAATTCGGGATCGGGAATCCCATTGCCAGCTCTTTTTGCAAAATTATTGGATAAGCGGATGTGCCACTAGTCCATATGAGAGTCCGTCAAAAGTAAATGACAAGGTTGAAAGTTAAACACCACATACTTCCTCATGAGCTATGAAACATAAACACAAATTGAGAAGCATTTTGAAGATTTTAAAGGTAGCGCATGAGAATTTACTTGGAATGGTTTGAAATGCCATGCATAGGTATTTATGGTGGACACTCTGGAATAACTTGGTTTTCATGTGTTTGGAAGCACGAGCAGCGTTCCCGCTCAGTACAAGTGAAGGCTAGCAAAGACTAGGGAGCGACAAATCAAGAGAGCGATGAATTGTCATAATCATGCTTGCGGCAAAATAAATTAACGGAGGCATAAAAGTGATACAAGAACTCGAAGCAATATAGATCATCGAGGCTTAATTGACTTTTTTGTTCAGTCATATGCATGCGTGAGCATGTGCCAAGTCGATATAAATGAATTATTCAGAGGAGGATACCACAATGCCATACTTACTTATGAATAAAACAATGCAGACAAACATACATGACATGCTACTCATATTAATAAATTGAAGCTAAACATGAGAGATCATGAACTACTAGACTTTCTCAAATAACATATACCTCACATGAACCAACTAAGCATGCTCACATGGATGAGTATATGTACAAAAATGAAAACAAATAGAGTTCATACCAGCCTCTCACCACAATCAGATTGTCGTAGATCGTCATTATTGCCTTTTCACTTGTGCAGCTTGGATAATATGAAATGAAAACCACGCTCCAGCCACCGAAGACCATTGAACTCAAAAAGAACTTTACAAACCAGAGAAGAACAGCAAATATTTTTGGTGTTTTCAAATTGCAAATAAGAACAAGAGGAAACAAACAAACAAAGCAAAATCTTTTTGGGTTTTCTTATAGCAAACTAGCAATAGCAAATAAAGTGAAACAAATGCAAGAAACCAAAGCAAACAAATGGTGAAGAGAAACAACAGAAATATTTTTGGTCTTTTTGTGTTTTGGGAAGGAAACAAAACAAAAACAAGAAATAGCGAACTAAAAGAAACACAGAAAAGCAGGATGACAGAAATCTGCCAAAACCTGACAGCAGTACAGAAATCGATTTTTACAAAAATCTTACGTTGCTCAGATCGAAAAGTGTTCAACTAATGAAAGTTAGATAACAACCTGGGGAACCTACACAAAAATTTGCAGCTCAAAATGACGCTCTGGCTATTTTTGACGATTTTTACAGTAACGTTCCAGAATCTGTTTTCAGGCAGCATTTCCCCAAATATCATCTTCCTCTCATTAGAAAACCACTCAAACGAACAAAACAAGTATGTGCAAGTATCCAGCAATCATAATATGCAAAGAATGAGTGATGCCGGTATACCTCCCCCCAAGCTTAGGCTTTTGGCCTAAGTGGAGTTCAATCCCATCGATCCCATGAAGTAGTGTCTCCGTAATATGAAGAAGATGGGTCGTATTCCGGGTATGTGCTAGAAGAAGCACCCGGATATGTGACGGTGTGGTCGTAGGAGGTCCCGACATCCTCGGAGTCATGTTGCTGGTGGAATTCTTGTATCTTCATATGTTCATCCACCTCCTCCTTGGTGCACGACCATGATTGCCTGTCAATACTTAACAAACCAGGTTGGGGAAGAGGGATTTCCTTCTCCTCCCCGTCAGAAAACAACATTCTATACACCATATTATCTAAAGTAGAGTCAGTGGTAACAAAATGATGACTCTTCATAGCAGTAATATCGAGTCTCCTAGGGGCCAATGGCACATCATTAGGATCAAGAGGAAGATTAAGATATGTTAAAACACGCAATGCGATAGTTCCTCCAAAAATAGGCCCCCTGGTAGTCAGGCGGCGAGCAATAAGAGCACCGAGGTGATAGGAGGTTTGACCAGTAAGTGCAATATGCAAGAAAGCAAGATGGTAACTAGAGATATTACTAGTGTTCTCCCTACCAAGAATGCTAGTAGCAATGTAGTATGCGAAATACTTAATGGCGGGAAGTTGGATGTTCCTTATCTTGCCCCGCTGGATGGTGCGACAATCATCCTCGGTGATCCCTCGGTAGAGCTCCAGCAAGTCCCGGGGTTGTCATCAATCCTACTTGCTGTACCTACGAGGGCAATGTCCAAAGCACAACAAAAATCCTTCAACGGCATAGTCACAGTCTTACCATAGATTCTGAATGCAACCGTTGGCTCATATTGTTTGTTGTCGAACTGGAAACTCTCGACAAAGATCTTGGTGAGCATGTGGTATTGCTCCCTTTCATCGCTCATATAGGTGGTTAACCCTGCCCTGTTGACAAGGGTTAAGAAATCCTCCAGTATCCCTGCATTCCTTAGAAAATCATAACATGGAAAAGTAGAAGCATTAGGGGGACCGTTGTCCTCTTCGGGCGCGAAGCTAGGCGCGAGGATGTCTTCATTGTATGATTGCCTAATCCGGGTGGCGGCCCTAGAAGGCCTCCCGGTGCTGGTTGTCCCCTTCTTGAACAACTCTCCAAAGCTAAACTTCTTCATAGCTTCTCTGAAATTTTCAACAAATGACATAAAAATTTGATTTGGTGACATATAATTGAGGGAAACTACAATAGGAACTTGCTAGAGTACTAATCATGCATCAAAACTAGTTTCTACCACTTAGAACAAGCATGCAAGCTCACTAATCATGTTACCTACAGCAGCAAAATATTCAAGATATACTCAACCAAACGAAATTCTACTTGGATGGGTGGAGGAGTCACATACCGAAGAGCAAATGTGCCAAATTTCAGACAGAAATCTGGGCTGAGTAAAGAGATCGAAAAATCTGGAGTTCTGGAGCAAAAACGCGAGTGAGAGGAACTTGGTACGAGTTTTTTCGGGAGAGAGACTGTTCTGGGCGAAAGAGATGACAAAGTGGGGCAGAGGGGGTCCCACACCACATGGTGGCGCGGCCACCTCCTTGGCCGCGCCGGCCAGTGGTGTGGCGCCCTCTGGTGCCCCACAGGTCATCCTCTGGTACTCCCAGGTGCCTCGTCGAAAAATAGGACCAACGGTATAATTTTCGCGAATTTTTGAAAACTTTGAAAAATGCACATTTTCTGGGTATTAAGTTTATTATTACTGGCCAGGAAAAATTTTGAAATCTTCGAATAACTCAAGAACTTTGCAAATTAAAAGTGCTACAGCAACTAGAGCAAGTGGAGGAAGAAAGAGATGTTGTTTACCCTCTCCACGCATATAAAAAGTATCCGTTAACAAGGTTGATCAAGTCTTGTCACCAAATAACTTTTTCATAGCATAAGAAGAAATAAACCTCAAATCAATCATGTTACCTTGAATTGTATTGATATGGATCCAATCACGAGAGTGTGATATTCTTCCTTAGGCTCATATATAGGACAATCAATAGTTCCCACTTTGATAGTTCTCACATTAGAAATAGTATTAACTCCACATGCCTTCTCAATCCTCTTGGGAAAATAAACGGTATGCTCCCTATCATCAACATTGAAAGTAACCTTTCCTTTATTGCAATCAATAACAGCCCCTGCGGTGTTAAGAAAAGGTCTCCCAAGAATAATAGACATATTATCATCTTCGGGCATTTCCAACACAACAAAATCAGTTAATATCAAGCGGTTAGTAGTAACTTGAACAGGAACATTCTCACATATACCAACAGGAATAGCGGTAGATTTATCAGCCATTTGCAAAGATATATCGGTAGGTATCAACTTATCTAGGTAAAGTCTCTTATAAAGAGAAAAAGGCATAACACTAACACCGGCTCCCAAGTCACATAGAGCAGTTTTAACATAATTATTCTTAATAGAACAAGGAATAGTAGGTATACCGGGTCGCCCAACTTCTTTGGAATTTTGCCATTGAAAGAGTAATTAGCAAGCATAGTGGAAATTTCCTCATTGGGGATTTTCCTTTTGTTAGTAACAATATCTTTCATATACTTTGAATAAGGAGGCAATTTAATGGCATCGAGTCAAAGGGATTTGCAAGAATAAAGGTTTCATCCATTCGCAAAATTTATTATAGTGTTCTTCTTCCTTTGATTTTAGTTTCTTAGCAGGAAAAGGCATTTGCTTTTGCACCCAAGGTTCTCTTTCATTACCATGTTTCTCAGCAATAAAGTCTTCTTTAGTATACTTTTTATTTTTAGCATGCTTCTCGGGTTCTTCTTCGACCTCTTCTTTATCGGGAGTATCATTCTTATCATTATCTTTATCATTATCATGTTCATTACCACTTTCGGTTTCAGCATCGAAATAGAAATACTATTAGGATCATTAGCGAGGTTCGAGAGGATTCTACAACATTTTTATGTTTCTTCTTCTTTTTCTTCCTAGAATGAGCACTAGGTTCAATGCGTTGAGAATCTTGTTCAATTCTTTTGGGATGCCCTTCGGGATATAGAGGATCCTGGGTAGAGACACCACCTCTAGTTGTTACTTCATAAGCATGTTTCTCTTTAGAATTATTCCCTAACAAGTCATTTTGCACTTTAGTGAGTTGATCAATTTGAGTTTGAATCATTTGAAAATGTTTAACAAGCATCTTAACATCATTGGAGGTTCTCTCCACAATATCATGCAATTCACTAATAGCTTGAGAATTTTCCATTAAATGATTCTCTACTCTCATATTAAAATTTTCTTGCTTAACAATATAATTATCAAACTCATCTAAGCATTGTGCAGGAGGTTTCGAATACGGAATATCTTCCCTAGTAAAGCGTTGAAGGGAGTTTACCTCAATCATGGACGAAAGGGGAATTATCTCACATATATCTTCTATAGGAGGTAGATTCTTCACATCTTCAGATTTAATACCTTTCTCCTTGAGAGACTTCTTGGCTTCCCTCATATCTTCATCATTCAATTTAATTAAACCCCTCTTCTTCACTATTGGCGTTGGAGTTGGTTCGAGCGTATTCCAATCATCATAATTCCGGCCTATTTTAGCCAATAATTCTTCGGCGTCGTCTGGAGTTCTTTTCCTGAAAACACAACCAGCACAACTATCCAGGTATGCCCTAGAATCAATGGTTAGTCCACTATAAAATATATCAAGTAATTCATGCTTTTCTAAATCATGGTCAGGCAAAGCTCTAATAAGAGAGCAAAATCTCGCCCAAGCCTCAGGCAATTTCTCTTCATCTCCCTGATCAAAACTATAAACTCTCTGCAAAGCGACATGTTGAGCACTAGCAGGAAAATATTTCCGAAAGAAAACGAGCAAGCAATTCTTTTGGACTTTTAATAGAACTAGGTGGCAAATTATTATACCAAGTTTTAGCGTCATCCTTCAATGAGAATGGAAATATTTTAGCAACAAAGTAAGTACGCTTCTTAACGTCATCGAGAAAACAAGCTACTCAAAGTAGATAACTCGAGTCATGTGTTCAACGGCACTTTCTTTTTCGAGTACCACGAAAGGTGTTTTCTCAACAATAGCTATATGAGATAGATCAAGAGAAAAATCATAATCTTTATCCCTAATGTTTATAGGAGATGTGGCAAATTTAGGATCGGGAGACGAGTTTATATCTAACGAGTATGTTACGCAAGCAACTTTTTAATTTTTCTTGCATCGGTAGTAGCATTGCATTTTTCAATAAAATCATCATCAAGCTCCACATAATCTTCCTCGGGATCATCACTAAAATAACCAAGTTCGGGTGAACTAACGGGTGTAGTAGCATTAGGAGTTTCAGTATTTTCAATTTGTCTAGACCTAGCAATTGTAGCATCTAGAAAGGATCCCAATGAACCACTATCATCAAGCACAGCAGAAACATTATCAATATTATGAGAGTGTTCAGATTCAGCAGATGTACCCACATGCGAAGCATGTGGCGGTGAAACAAGTTTATCAATCACAGATGGTGAATCAAGTGTAGCGGAGGTACTCAGAATTGTACCTTTTCTTGTAGTGGATGGTAATATGGCGATCTTAGTATCGCGAGGTTTACCCATGATGGAGAATTTGCAGCGAACAATATTAATCCAAGTGAACTTCCAAATAAAGCTATGCTCCCCGGCAACGGCGCCGGAAAATAGTCTTGATGACCCACAAGTATAGGGGATCGCAACGGTCTTCGAGGGAAGTAAAACCCAATTTATTGATTCGACACAAGGGGAGACAAAGAACACTTGGAAGCCTTAACAACGGAGTTGTCAATTCAGTTGCACTGGAAACAGACTTGCTCGCAAGAGTTTATCGATAGTAACGGTTTTATAGCGATAGCGATAGTGAAATAACAGCAGCAGAGTAACGAGAGACAGCGGTAGTGATTATAGTAAACAGCAGGATTAAAATACCGTAGGCACGGGGACGGATGACGGGCGTTGCATGGATGAGAGAAACTCATGTAACAATCATAGCAGGGCATTTGCGGATAATAATAAAACGGTGTCCAAGTACAAAGCAATCAATAGGCATGTGTTCCATATATAGTCGTGCGTGCTCGCAATGAGAAACTTGCACAACATCTTTTGTCCTACCAGCCGGTGGCAGCCGGGCCTCAAGGGAAACTACTTGGATATTAAGGTACTCCTTTTAATAGAGTACCGGAGCAAAGCATTAACACTCCGTGAACACATGTGATCCTCACATCGCTACCATTCCCTCCGGTTGTCCCGATTTCGTCACTTCGGGGCCATCGGTTCCGGACAACGACATGTGTATACAACTTATAGATAAGACCATAAACAATGATTATCTTCATGAAACAATAACATGTTCAGATCTGAGATCATGGCACTCGGGCCCTAGTGACAAGCATTAAGCATAACAAGTTGCAACAATATCATCAAAGTACCAATAACGGACACTAGGCACTATGCCCTAACAATCTTATGCTATTACATGACCAATCTCATCCAATCCCTACCATCCCCTTCGGCCTACAGCGGGGGAATTACTCACACATGGATGGGGGAAACATTGCTGGTTGATGGAGAGGCGTTGGCGGTGATGGCGGTGATGGCGGCGATGATCTCCTCCAATTCCCCGTCCGGCGGAGTGCCAGAACGGAGACTTCTGGCTCCCGCGACGGAGTTTCGCGATGTGGCGGCGTTCTGGAGGGTTTCTGGCGACTTCGACTTCTCTCCTGGTGTTTTTAGGTCGAGGCGAATAAGTAGTCCGAAAGAGGGCGTCGGAGGCCGGCCGAGGGGGCCACACCACAGGGCCGCGCGGGCCCCCCCTGGGCCGCGCCGCCCCATGGTGTGGGGCCCTCGGGCCTCCACTTCAATTGCCCTTCTGGCTCCGTTAGTTTCCTGGGAAAATAGGGCCTTCTGCATAAATTCCGAGGTTTTTCCCGAAAGTTGGATTTCTGCACAAAAACGAGACACCGAGAGCAGTTCTGCTGAAAACAGCGTTAGTCCGTGTTAGTTGCATCCAAAATACACAAATTAGAGGCAAAACAATAGCAAAAGTGTTCGGGAAAGTAGATACGTTTTGGACGTATCAGCGTGTCTCTCTCCAAAACAAATATGTTGGGGTCCAACCATATTCTACAGCAAACAACACAAAAGAAAACTAAAAACAACAATGTAGACGCTCCAAGAACAATACATAGTATATGAAGCAATAAAAATATAGCGTGTTGAAAGATGACCTGATATTTTTATTGATGAAGAAGGTGATGCCTTGGGCATCCCCAAGCTTTGACGTTTGTACCTCTTGGATATTTCTTGGGGTGACAGGGGTATCCCCAAGCTTGAGCTTTTGTCCATCCTTCATCTTATTACATCATTCTTCTCTCCCTACATTTGAAAACTTCCTTCATACAAAACTTTACACAATTCTTATTAGCAGAATTAGTGCAATAAAAATAACAAATCCATTTGAGTTCAGTTCTAACATATATCAAACATCCATTAAAATATTAGCTACTATAGCAACTCTTTAAAAAAGCTCTTTCTCTCAAAAGAACTCAAAAAAAAATAAGAGGCAAATGCAAATAGTGGCAGAAATCTGTCAAAACAGAACAGCGGGTAAAGATCAATTTTTTCAAAAATCCTCTGTTGCTCAGATCGAAAAGTGCAAAGCTAATGAAAGTTAGATAATAACCCGAGGCATATGCCTAAAACTTGGAAGCTCAAAATTACGTTCTTGCTGGGAATACGATTTTTTATGGTAACAGCACAGAATCTGTTTCTGGAGAGCAACTTTCCCAAATCTTACTTTCTTCCTATTAGAGACTATTCTTGGCACAAAAACGAAATAAAAATGATAAGGAGAGGTTATTACAGAGCTAATAACTTCCAAGACTCAACATAAAAGAAAAATTGCATAAATAAAACAATGGTTTGTCTCACATAAACGTTTTTCTTTAACGTCTTTTAGCTAGGCTCAATAATTTGAGAGGATGCTCACATAAGAAATATGAATTAAAGAAAAAGAGAGCATCAAGGAGCAAATTAAATACACATTTAAGTCTAACTCACTTCCTATGCATTGGAATCTTGTACACAAATAAATTCACAAGGAACAAAGTGACAAGCATAGGAAGATAAAACAAGAGTAACTTCAAAACTTTCAGCATATAGAGATGTGTTTTAGTACCATGAAAACTTCTACAACCATATTTTCCTCGCTCATAATAATTTTGCGTAGTATCATGAATGAACTCAAAAATATAACTATCACATAAAGCATGCTTTTCATGATCTACGTACACATGATTTTTATCAAGCTCAAAAATAGTGGGATTAAAACATTCAAACCCACTTTTAACAATTTTATAACAAGATGATTGATCATTCTCAGGAGGTATGGGGCTCAAAGATAAAGTCACGACCCCTCCAATCTCATTTTCAATAGTAGTACAATTAATATTATTAACCAATATAGGACCATCATCTAGAGCTTTATCATAAACATTTTCTAAGCAAAGCTCTTTAGTACCATCCATTTTGAAGTTAGGCGCGCACAAGTAAAAGATTATCATAAAATTTATCAAAATAGCATGGATTATCATAGATAATAGGAGCATAATTATTATCACAAGTTTTAATCATAGTATATATTTCAAGAGAATCCACATGAACATACATTCATCCTCCTATGGTAAGCATGGGGACAATTAAATAGTGTAAGTGATAAAGAGTTACTCTCAGTAGAAGGTAGGCATGGGTAGCTAATCCATTCTTCCTCCTTTTGTTCATCACTCTCCTCATCTTTTTCATCTAATGAGCTTCCAGGTTCAGCAATTTCTTCTTTCATAGGTTCTTTCAAATTGTGGATACATTCTTGTGCATGACTGAGTCTCTCTTTATAATCAATGATATAACAATTATTGCTGAAATTTTCTGTGCAATAATCAAGGATAGAAGAGACCAGATGTTTAAGGTCTTTACAAGCAACACAAGTTTCATAATTTTTAGACATGAAGGATTCTATTTCAGAAGCTCCCATAAATAAAACAAATTGTTCTACTTCTATAAACCCAAGATGAATATAGTTATTCCAAGGATAGTTCATAATCAAAACTTCTTTACTAAAGCCACATTGGAATTTAAGATGTTTAGTATCATGTTCAGAGCAACAATTTATATAATGGCGTTTAAGCAAAATTTTAGCAATTTGATCCAACCTTTTTAACAAGCCGCTCATGACTTTACCCTTATATGATTCTCTATACTTATAAAATGTTCCATAGAGGGTCTAGTGTGTTCTTCGATAGCAACAATTTTTTAGATTTTAGATTTTTTAAATTTTTATGGATTTTTGGGTATATAAAAATAAAACAAGACAAAAATAAACTAGAAAAAAGTAAACTAAACAAAACACAACTAAATAGAAATAAACTAAGCAAAAATAAACTAGACAAGGCCAAATAAAATAAAATAAAAACAGAGAGACGGGTAAAGTGTACTCCCGAGGTGAACTTTTGAGTAGAGCTATGCCTCCCCGGCAACGGCGCCAGAAAATAGTCTTAATGACCCACAGGTATAGGGAATCGCAACCATCCTCGAGGGAAGTAAAACCCAAATTTATGGATTTGACACAAGGGGTGGTAAAGAATACTTATAAGGCTTAACAACGGAGTTGTCAATTCAGCTACACCTAGAAAAGCACTTGTAACAGGGGTGATGTGAAAGCAGCAGTAATATGAGAGCAATGACAATAGTAACACAACAGCAGTAGCAGTAACACAGATGAGTTGGCACCGGAAAATATACCAATACGTAGTTGACTGTAGAGCAATGATGATGACAAAAGGACCGGGGTTCTCAGCTATCTACACTAGTGGTAACTCTCCAACTAACATGTGTTGGGTGAACAAATTACAGACGGACAATTGATAATTGTGAGGGCATGACAATGCATGCTATGATAAGAGAAATTTTACTGTAGTATTTAATTGGTCATTACAACATAATACATAGACCGTAATCCAACTGTGTCTATGACTAATAATCCACCTTGAGGTTATCATCCGAACCCCTTCCAGTATTAAGTTTAAAGCAAAAGATTATCGCATTAAGCAATGTGTGTAAAGTAAATAATATAATTATCCTTATATAAAATATTGTTGTTTTCTCCCTAGTAGCAACAGTACATCTAGAATCTTAGAAGTTATTTTTACTCTTCCAGAAAACTAGAGGCATGAACCCACTATCGAGCATAAATACTCCCTCTTGGAGATACATGCAACTACTTGATCAAGGTAACTACAAGTATCGGAGAGCATGCAAGATCTTAAATAACAATAGTATGATAATATGATGAACAATCTGATCACAATTCCATAATTTATCGGATCCCAACAAACACAGCACCAATTACATCATATGGATCTCAATCATGTAAGGCAGCTCATGAGATCATTGTATTGAAGTACATGGGAGAGAGAGTGTACCAACAAGCTACATCAGAGAACTCGTAGTCCAGGGGGGACTACTCACAAACCACCATGGAGTCGAAGTGGAGGCGGTGGAGTCGATGGAGATGGCTCCGGGGGTCAATCCCCGTCCCAGCAGGGTGCCGGAATAGGAACTTCTGACCCCCGAAACTTGTCTGGACGATGGCAGCAGCGACGGAATTTTTCGTGGATGGAGGCTGTATTTTTCAGGGTTTTCGTGTCGAAGGGAATTTATAGGCGGAAGGGTGAGGTCGGTGGGCGCCAGTTGGCCCCACAACACCCCTAGGCACGTGCCAAGGCCAGGCCGCGCCTAGGTGTGGTCTGGCCGCCCTGCGCCACATCTTCGACCCCTCTCTGGACTCCGTATTCATTTCGATAAAATAGCAACTTTGGCTTTTGTTTCGTCCAATTCCGAGACTATTTCATGTACAACTTTTCTGAAATGCAAAACAGCAGAAAACAGGGAACTAGCACTGTGGCATCTTGTTAATAGGTTAGTGCCGGAAAATACATAAAAGTGTCACGAAGTGTAAACAAAACATATTGGAATTGGTGTAAAACAAGCATGGAGCATCAAAAATTATAGATACGTTCACGACGTATCAAGGATCATTAGTAAATCCCCCAAAATCAATATAAAACATTGATATAACATCATATATGCTGCAAATATATGGAAATATGTGTCAATAAACTACAAAGTTCATGTATGCATTTTACAGGCATAAATATGCATTGATGTTTAATACTAAGGAACCTTGTATGATAATAAATGATTGGGACTATGGATATTTTGCCATGCTTATAGATGTTTTTGCTAGCCCAAAATTTTCAAACAAGCTAAGACTTGTATTCGAACACCTCAAACCAAACACCCACCATACCTACCTATGTGGCACTTAATACTCCAACTATAATATGTGTGTTATGTCTCCAGTTACTTCAAAATATTTCTTTTGTGTAGTTTAAAGCTCATGAGAAAGTAGGGCATGAGGTGACACCACTATGTAAGTTACGTGTTTAACATTTTATAAGTTGTTTGTTAGCTTAACTATGTTATTTTGGAGAAATCTTTCAAACATTGCACTCTTAGTTGATATCATGTTATTTTTGCTATGGATGCTCATCAATGTGAAATAAAATGGAACACACAAAGGATTCTAGAGTATGCATATAATGAAAGAGATGCATGGGCCGCTAACCAAAGCCATGCTATGCATCATGGTGGAAGTTTACATCATGAACATTCTGTGAAGCTTTTTTATAAAAAGCTATGCAAATAGCAAATAAAAGCAAGTGCTGAGGTGATGCATTTGTATATTGTCTTTTCTTCTGAAGTATGGATAAGACCCGCTAAAAAGGGACTTCTCAGACCAAGGGGTGAGGGGTACCTCAGCTGACGCTCTTGAGAAAGCTATATGTTTACAATGACAAAACCACTTAATTGATCCTATGTTGAGTAGCATGTGGTGTGGGTAATCATGGTGAAGGGGCATGAAATATTCAACTTGTCAGGGGTAAAACACATAAACCATATGAATTTTGTAACAAAAGATGTTGGAACCCCATCCTTATGATTACCGTTGACATGAACTAGATATCCCAAAACTTTATATTATGCTCTCAAATATCTTTTATTTTTATTGCAAGACTAGCACATGTGTTCCATGCTCACTTTATATTATTGAAGAGTCCAAATATGCAAAAAATAAAGAAAAGAGTCTTCCAACAATTCTATAGGTACATCTAAGTATGCTTGATGGTCTGTAATAATTTTTGCTTGTTTGAACTTTGAACACAAGACCACTGATTATTGGGCATGTTTTGTAGAGTGTAAAAGATATCACTTTATAGCTCACGTGATTCTTAATATTCTTTAAAGATTAAACTTTGTGTGACAATGAAAAAGAAGAAAAGTAACAAACTCCAAAGTCCATGTTAGTTTTGTCACCAACATGCTCGAGGACGAGCATAAGTTAAGCTTAGGGATGTTGATGCATCTAAAGTGCACGCATGAACTTTATAGTTTGTTGACATATATTCCACATATTTGCAACATCTATGATGTTATATCCATGTTTTATATTGAATTTTGTGGATTTACCAATGATCACCTTTATTTTGGTTATAACCCTGTAGGAAAGGAATACTCTGTTTTGTGTATTTTAACTTTCCGGGACCTAAACGAAGCCAAATAAAGCAAGGATTCTGGAGATGTTAATATTTTATCGAGAGAAGCATCTTGAGCACTTGGGGATCACGAGAAGGACCAGGAGGGCCAAAAGAGCCCATGTGGCGCGCCCAGTTGGGTTGGGCGCACCACCCATGCTCTTTCCCTCCTCGGTCATCCGATTCGCTTAATTCTTTCAACTACGGACTCTGTCTGACCTAAAAACCTATATATAAAGGACCATCAAGACTTCCTCGAGGAGAGCGCCACAGAAACACCAAAATAGAGCCAGAACCAGCAAATATTGGAGGGGGGAACTCCGCCGGATCCGCCGCATGAGGGATCCCTTGTTGGAGATATGCCCAAGAGCCAATACTGAAGTGGTTATGATTATATCTTTGTGCTAATGATAAATGTTTGCATCCCATGCTATAATTGTATTAACCGGAAACATTAATACTTGTGTGTTATGTAAACATAAAAGAGTCCCTAGTAAGCCTCTTATTAAACTAGCATGTTGATTAATAGATGATCATGGTTTCCTGATCATGAACATTGGATGTTGTTAATAACAAGGTTATGTCATTAGGAGAATGATACAATGGACACTAACCCATAATAAGCGTTGCATAAGATCAAGTCATTAAGTTCATCTTGATATAAGCTTTCAATACATAGTAACCTAATCCTTCGACCATGAGATCATGTAAATCACTTACATCGGATGGGTACTTTGATTACATCAAACACCACTTTGTAAATGGGTGGTTATAATGATGGGATTAAGTATTCGGAAAGTATGAGTTGAAACATATGGATCAAGAGTGAGATTTGTCCATCCCGATGACGGATATATATGCTCTGGGCCCTCTCGATGGAATGTCATCTAATTAGCTTGCAAGCATGTGACAAGGTCACAAGGGATGGCATACGACGGTACGAGTAAAGAGTACTTATCGGTAACGAGGTTGAACTAGGTATAGAGATACCGATGATCGAACCTCGGATAAGTAAAGTATCGCGTGACAAAGGGAATCGGTATCATTTGTAAATGGTTCTTTTGATCACTAAGTTATCATTGAATATGTGGGAGCCATTATGTATCTCCAGATCCCGCTATTGGTTATTGATCGGAGAGGAGTCTTGATCATGTCCGCATAGTTCATGAACCGTATGGGGACACACTTAAGGTTCGATGTCATATAGTAGATATGGAATATGAGTTGGAGACCAAATATTGTTCGGAGTCTCGGATGAAATCTAGGACATCATGAGGAGGTCCGGAATGGTCCGGAGAATAAGATTCATATAAGGCCAGTTATTTTTCGGGGTTCGGAAAAGTTCAGGATTTTTCTGGTGGAAGACCGAGAAGCTTCTAGAAGGTTCCAGAGGGTCCACCCATGGGCCAATGCTAACCCACAAGTATAGGGGATCGCAACAGTCTTTGATAGAAGTAAAACCCAAATTTATTGATTCGACACAAGGGGGGTAAAGAATACTTATAAGCCTTAACAACTGAGTTGTCAATTCAGCTGCACCTGGAAAAGCACTAGTAACAGGGGGTGATGTGAAAGCAGCAGTAATATGAGAGTAGTAGTAACAAGTAACACAACAAGCAAGAGCAGTAATATGAGAGCAATGGCACCGTAAAATAGTTGATACTACTTCCAATGACATATAGGACCGAGTATATGATGATAAGAGATGGACCGGGGTTCCCAACTATCTACACCAGTGGTAACTCTCCAATAACAAGTGTTGGGTGAACAAATTACAGCTTGGGCAATTGATAGGATTGAAATAGCATTAAGACAGAACATCAAGATTATTAATCATGTAGGCATGTTTTCCATATAGTCATACGTGCTCGCAATGAGAAACTTGCATAACATCTTTTGTCCTACCAGCCGGTGGCAGCCGGGCCTCTAGGAAATCTACTGGAAATTAAGGTACTCCTTTTAATAGAGCACCGGAGCAAAGCATTAACACTCCGTGAAAACATGTGATCCTCATACCTAAGCCTTCCCCTATAGTTATCCCAGTTGCTGTCACTCTGGGTCCTCGGGTTCCGGACATAGACATGTGCAAATAACTTGTAGATACAATCTAAGCAATAAGTGTAGAGCTTAAATCTAAGATCATGCCACTCGGGCCCTAGTGACAAGCATTAAACACAACAAGATTGCAGCAACAATAACTTCACAAACTTTATAGATAGACTAATCATAATGTAACAATCCATCGGATCCCAACAAACACAACACCGATTACATCGATGAATCTCAATCATGTAAGGCAGCTCATGAGATCATTGTACTCGAAGTACATGGGGGAGAGAGTACCAACTAGCTACAGCTAGAACCCGTAGTCCATGGGGGAACTACTCACTGAGCATGATGGAGGCGGTGGCGTCGATGGAGATGGCTTCCGGGGGCACTTCCCCGTCCCGGCGGCGTGCCGGAACAGAGATTCTGTCCCCCGAATTGGAGTTTCGCGATGGCGGCGGCGCCCCTGGAGTCTTTCTGGAGTTTCGTCAATTCGTATCGCGTTTTTAGGTCGAAAGGGCTTATATAGGCGAAGAGGCGGCGCAGGAGGGCGCCTGGGGCCTCCTCACCGTAGGCTGGCGCGGCTAGGCCTGGGGCCGCGCCGCCTTATGGTGTGGTGGCCCTCTGTCCCGCCTCCGACTCTCCTTCGGTGTTCTGGGGTCTTCCGGGAAATATAAGATGTTGGGTCTTCGTTTCGTCGAATTCCGAGAATATTGCCCGAACAGCCTTTCTGGAACCAAAAACAACAGAAAACAGGAACTGGCACTGTGGCATCTTGTTAATAGGTTAGTTCCGGAAAATGCATAAAAACATTATAAAGTGTGAGCAAAACATGTAGGTATTGTCATAAAACAAGCATGGAACATCAGAAATTATAGATACGTTGGAGACGTATCAGCATCCCCAAGCTTAGTTCCTACTCGCCCTCGATTAGGTAAACGATAAAAGGAATAATTTCTGTAGTGACATGCTACTTACATAATCTTGATCATACTATTGTAAAGCATATGAGATGAATGCAGTGACTCAAGGCAATGATCTATAGTTTACTAACAAATAGATAACATATAGCAAAACTTTTCATGAATAGTACTTTCAAGACAAGCATCAAAAGGTCTTGCATAAGAGTTAACTCATAAAGCAATAAATTCAAAGTAAAGGCATTGAAGCAACACAGAGAAAGATGTAAGTTTCAGCAGTTGCTTTCAACTTTCAACATACATATCTCATGGATAATTGTCAACACAAAGTAATATGATGAATGCAAATAAGCAAGTATGTAAGAATCAATGCACAGTTGACACAAGTGTTTGCTTCTAAGATGGAAGGAAGTAGGTAAATTGACTCAACATAAAGTAAAAGAAAGGCCCTTCGCAGAGGGAAGCAGGGATTAAATCATGTGCTAGAGCTTTTTAAGTTTTGAAATTATATAGAGAGCATAAAAGTAAGGTTTTGAGAGGTGTTTGTTGTTGTCAACGAATGGTAGCGGTGACAAGGTATCAACTTGTCAATGCCTACAGATTGTAGACTAGGGTTTCGTTAGATGTAGAGGGCAAGTAGATCTCGAAGGTTTCAGCCGAAAAGTACTCGACGATGTAAAAACTAGGGTTTTAGAGACAATGATTCGATCCTTTCTGCGTCCCTCGACTCCCCCTTATATAGGAGGTGGAGCCGAGGGTTTCGTATTGTACAAGTTTACAGAGTTCGGGTAGGTTTCTAACTCCTCCCGCAAGATTACAAATAATGCTTCCTATTACAACTCTAGCTTTCCTTAACAATATCTTGGGCTTCCGAACCTCCTTATTCTTCGGGTAGTGGGCCTTCAGAAAACCCCGGGTACCCTCATCGGCAGGCCCATTGGGGATGCCTATGTCAGTAGCCCCCGAGATTTTGCTTGAATCGTAGAGTCAAGGAAAATCTCCACTGTTTATTATTACTCGACAATTCAAAAACCTTTCTATATTTTTTTACATAAGTTTCTATATTGTGCAGGGATAATGGTAGTTGGGGCTAGTTCATCTGACGGATCAGGTACTAGTTAACTGCTCTAGTGGCAATCCGCAAAAACCTACTTCAAAATCACGTCCCTGGATATGATCTCGGGATACTGGTGCAAACTTCGACAGGTGCCGCTTAAGGTCTTACCATTCTGTCGAGTCCCAGTTATATTTATCGGGTACCTAACGCGTCCGTTAGGATTTTTCTTCGTATCTGTTGATACGGATAAAAGTAGCAAACCGACGTCGAGACGGCGCCACGCCTCACGTAACGGATCCGGGGTCTTACCTTCGCAAAGTTCTGCGGCATTCAGAAATTGATCGCAACTTTGGCGTTCTGAGAATATATTGTCGAGTGCTTATTCGGCTGTTGGAATGGCACATTTTATTGAGTCAAAGATGACTTATATTTTGCTCCCGATGGGAGTATATGCAGAGTTATTTAGAACTCGAAATATACTCTTTGGCTCTTCTATCTTTCTTCTTTGCATTCTTTCTTTTTCTTTCTCTCCCTTTTTTTTCCTTGTTTTTTATGATTTCATCGGGCACGCGAACAGCGTTCCCGATGGGAGTAGCCCCCGAGGCTACAGCCAAGGACTTGTGCTTGGTTGTAGGCTCCATGCTTTATGCCGCTATATTTTGTCTCTCCCGAAGTTTTATAATTTCTCGGGTGCGCGAACAGCGCTCCCGATGGGAGTAGCCCCCGAGGCTATGATCAAATATTTGTATTTGGTCATAGGCTCACGCCATTTCTATCTTGTCTTTCTGGATCTGTTTCTTCTTTCCAAAGTAGCCCCCGAGCATTTGATCAAAAACTTGTATTTGATCAAAGGCTCAGCATTATTTTTCCATGTCGCCTTTTATGAAGCTGTTGAGTCGAACTTTTCCTTCTGCCAAGGTGACGTTATTGCTGACGATAGCCACGATTGCTAGTCAAAAAATTTCGAGAAGTCTTCTCTCGCTGCCTTACGGGCCCAATTGATCCACTATCTTGACACGTCGTGCAAGTGGGGGACACACGTCCTCCGCTTTTTCTGGCGCACGTACCGTAATTTCTTTAATGTTGAATTACTTTTTTACCCTTGTGTCTATGTGGCTACCATCTTCCACACATTTTTCTTATCCAACGGTCCGCCGCTTCAGCGCACCTCTATATAAGGTCTTCTTCTTCTTCCTCGAGCACCTCCGCTCGCACCGTCCTCCTGTTTCCATCTGCAAATTCCCTCCTGCGACCCTGCGCCATCCAAGCTCTTCATCCCCAAGCTGCAAATCCTGCGCCATTGCTGATGCCACCTCGCCGGTTGACAAGGCACAGCACGCCGGATTCCTCCATGGCCGCCGTGGATCTGGGGACGGCGGAGTGGGAAAGATCAAAGATTTCCACCCAGGACATCAACATGCTGAAGAAACTGGGGATCAGCAAGAAGCCCAAAGCTCTATGCTTCCCCAGTGAGGAGAGCTACCCAACCCCTCCAATGGGGTACCGGGTAAGTTTTGTCGACCACCTCATCCGCGGTCTTTCCGCCCCTATTCATCCTTTTCTCCGCGGACTGCTCTTTGTCTATGGTTTGGAACTCCACCACCTCACGCCAAATTCAATCCTCCATATCTCCATTTTCATCACCCTCTGCGAGGCCTTCCTTGGCGTCCAGCCTAACTGGGCGTTATGGAAGCGCATTTTCTTCTGTCGCCGTAATGGCTCGCCCAATGTCGCCTATAATATAGGCGGCGTTGTAATTTCTGTTCGGCCCACTGTCGACTACTTCGACGTCAAACTTCCTGACTCAGTTCAAGGGTGGCGCAAGAAGTGGCTGTATATTCAGGAGGAGAACCACGGATGCGCTGAAGACAACATCCCTCCTTTTGATGGCACCGAAAAAATCCTTCGCCGCCGCTCCTGGGACGCAGAGGCTACCGAAGAAGAAAAAGCGTCGACAGAAACCTTGATGACTCGTATCCACGAGTTGCAAAATACTCGCGGCAAATAGCTTTCTGGAATCCAAATCACGGCTTATTTTCTTAGGACTAGAGTGCAGCCGCTTCAGGCTCGTAAAAATCCTCTCTGGAAGTATGCTGGTGACGAGGACGTAGATCGGCTGTCGGTGGATTTGGAGGTCAAGGATTTAGAAAAGCTTGTCCGAAAAATCTCTTCTCTCAGCAAAAAAGATTTTGTCCCTGCTTCCTGTCGTGTAAAACCATACAGCGCCACCAATGCGCTTCCCGAGGTAATTTTTGTCGGTTGATTTGTTATTGCTTTGCTATTTTCCTGTAATTCCTTTTTTATTGACATCTTCCCCTGTTTTATATAGAACCATCCAAATCTTGTCTCGCTTCCTCCCCTTCCTGAAGACGGAGAAGTCGAGGAAAGGGCCGTTGTTACTGATGACAACCAAGATGCCCCCTCTTTTGTGAATGAACCCGCAGATTCTCGGAAATCTGCGGGATCTGTTGAAAAGGAAGCTGCCTCTGAAGGCACTGCATCGGCACAATCTCCTCCTCCTACTGTTTCTCCAAAGAACAAAAGGAAAAGGAATGATGTCGAAGATTCCGGCACCTCCAAAGCCGAAGAAGTTGATCCTTCACGTCAGAAGGCAACTTATGATCCATATCTCGAATCCTTCGTCAGCTCGTGAGTCACTTTTATTTCCCCTTATTTCTGTACTCGAAGTTTTTTGTCTTATCTCGTTTTTTATACTGTCGATTTTTAATCACAGTGATGATGAGGAAGAAACACCAATTGTTGACGTGGCTCCTCGAACGAGCACGTCACATACTTTAACTGTTTCGGAGACGCCAGTTGAGGGAGAAGAATCCTCGCCTCCTCAACAAAACGTCGTCACCACCACTCCTCCTTCAAGCCCTCTTGCTCCTTCACCCAAAAGGACAAGGGTTGAAACGATGATGGAGCCTGCCCCTCAGTTGGGCAGCTCTTCTAATCCGCTCTTAGATGATGTAAGTTTTTTGACTTTCTTACCAGTACCTATATTTCCTCTGTTTGCTTTTTTATGCCTTCATATTTTTCTCGTACCGATATTTTCTTTCTTTGTTCTTCTTTGACAGCCCATGATCAAAGAGCTTGTTCGTATCGGATCCCAATTTATTGGGTACCGTGAATATGCCAGCAGGATTGAAGGTAATAACTTTTTTGCTGTCATTGTTTCTGACTTCTTGCTCCTGTTTTCGTCGGAATTTTGACTTTTCTTTTCTATTTTGACAGAGAAACTTGCAGAGGCCAACAAGCTTGCCGACGATCTTGCTCAGAAACTGGAGCAAAGTGAAGTGGCCCGCAAGAAAGCCGAATCAGATGCTGTTCAAGCTAGAGCAGAGGCTGACAAAGCCAAGACTGATGCCGCTGGTGTCGAAGATCTTAGGAAGAGACTTCATGATGCCGAGACTTCGCTGAGTGAGCATATAGCTGCACAATCTGCTCGCGAGGAAGCGGTCCTTAAGCGCATAAGGACGCAAAATCGTCGCTTTGTCAGTAAGTATCTGAACCACTTCATATCCCTTGAACTTTCTTTCTTTCGCTCGTTTATTGATCATTAAGTTTTTATCTTGACAGATAGAACATGTCAAGAATTTGAACTTGAAGACCCCGACAATGATCCTCTTCTTGACGCCGTTTCGTTCCTTGAATTTCATGGAACAGAAGCACACGAGGGCATTGACCAAGCTAAAGCAGGGTTGTCGCGACTCTTCCCCTACTTCTTCCCGAAGAAAGAGGAACCCGCAACTTTCCTTGTTCTGGCTAAGTGCTTTAATCCACCAGAAGAACTTGGGCTGAAGATGCGCCAGGAAAATATGAAGGTCGCTGTTGAAAACACTGTTGCCTTGGTTGCTGATAGTCAACAAACTATCGACTGGGCAAAAGTAGGCGACACGGAGCAGATAGAACAGCAAAAATGGCGATCGCTGATCAAGGTGGCAAAGCCCAATACGAAGAAAATCTTGTCCTGTCTCGGGATCAAGCCATCTTCGACTCCTAGCTCATCAAAGCCGGAGGTCTAGTTGAATGCCCCTTTGCTTTTTTTCCTTTTTAGCTTATCTCCTTCTTTTGGCACTGTTGCCATAGTGTTCTTGGCGATGACTGCTTCAGTAGGTCTCTAGAGGTCCTTCTTTTGTAATAGATATGTATATATTACGGGAATGAATGGAAATCTATCTTTGCAAAATGATTGATGTCGAAATTTCTCTTTTTTACAGTTAATTTTTGACAACTATACGTCAACTCCTGGTCCTTCCGAGGTTGTTCCTTCGCCTCCTTCGAAGAAAACCCCTGTCACTGTTAATTTTGTCGAAGATTCTGCGAATAAGACTTCGGCAGAAGATTTGAAAGAGCTTCAACAACAGCTCCAGTCTATGAAGAAGCAATCACTTATGTTTATGGAACAATCTCGGAAATCCTCTCAAAGGGAAAAAGTAGCACTCCGACAAGCTCAGGATGCTATAATCGAGAAAGATGCCGCCATTGCTGAAGCTGCTGCAGCTATGTCTCGAGAAAATTTCATGCTTGAACTGCTAACAGATGCTAGCTTGGATATGGCAGGTATGCTTCGGTATCTTTGTCACACTTTATCTTTCTCTTTTACTTGTCTTCTTGTTGCCCGCTGATTTTATCGAAATAGGTGCCTTTTTGAATGCTGCTACGGAAGATGAACGTGTTGAAGCTTGTTCTAATGCTCTTCTGAAGCTTGCACGTGATCATGGTTCAAATTTTTGGGGCACACCTGAACGGACTCGCCAAATCGTCAGATTTCAAGATCGTGCTCTTCAGGTCCGCGATTTTCTCGACTTTTGCACGAGGACCTTGTCTTTAGTTTACGGGACCATGTTTCCACGTAATAAGATGCCAGAGACGCTTCCTGCTCTGATGGAACAATTTCGAGATGCTCCTCGAATCCATGGATTTGTGCGAGCCCAATTAGCTGCTGGCGCGAGGTTCGCCATGATTATGATAAAAATCTGCTGTCCGAAATTAGATATGAGTCAAATTGTTCCGAAATGTCTGGCGAAGATGGCGAAGAGAAAAAGGAACTTCGGCAAATATGATGACATTGTGACTCCTGTTGCCGAAGATATGATGGATGAACTTCTTCGACTAGACGCTGAATTCTTCGTAAAAGGCAGTTATGCGGAACATAGTACTCGCGCCATAAATAATGAACGTCTGACGATAGATAATATATTGGGTAGCTCTTGAAGTTTTGTTGCTCCAAGGATTATATCTTGTGTGTAGTAAACATAATCTATATTGTAAAGTTACTATTTTTCTGTTTTTCAGTGCCAAGCCCCCGGGCGTTTTGATGGCGATATTTTTCTCTTGTTATAATGCGAGGGTGTCCCAGGGCAAGATAATTTATATTTGTACACTATTTTTGCGGGTGCGAACCCTGAGCTTTTCTGTTGATTGCTATTTTGCGACGTAGTTTTATTTGGCGAGGTACTTTATACCAAAGCGAGATATATATATTGTATCTTCTGGGTGAGAGCCCCCGAGCTTGTCGAAAAGATATATAATTCCACTATCTTTATTATATTGAAGCACCGCGAGCCCGCCTCATTAAAAACCTTTCCTGGCCCCACTCGGTGCCCCGAAAAAGGAAAAGAGTGCGTATGAAAACTCGCGAGCGTTCCAGTACATTGTATGTTTACAGAGGAGACTATATTTTGGCATCTACGCGTAGAAGCGCCTGAGCTGTGACACGTTCCAAGGATTTGGCTCAGCAATCCCCGTCTTCTTGTCCTTGAGTCTGTATGCTCCTCCTTCGATTACCTCTGTGACTATGTAAGGCCCAAGCCATGGTGACTCGAGTTTTTCATGACTTTTTTGATTTAGTCGCAAAACCAAGTCGCCAACTTGGAAAGACCTCGGTCGCAGTCGTCGACTATGGTAATTTTTCAGGTCCTGTTGATACTTGGCAACTCGTGACAGGACTTCATCTCGAGCTTCATCAAGTGCGTCGACATCATCTTCTAAGGCTTTTCTCGAAGTTTCTTCATCGTATTCTGTAACTCTTGGAGCATCATGTTCTATTTCTATCGGCAATACTGCTTCAGCTCCGTGGACCAGGAAAAATGGCGTCTCTCGCGTCGCTGTGTTTGGTGTTGTTCGAATACTCCACAACACACTTGGCAGATCCTCTGGCCAAGTATGTCGAGCTTTTTCCAATGGTCCCAACAGGCGCTTCTTGATACCATTGCAGATAATGCCGTTGGCCTTCTCGACTTGACCATTGGTCTGTGGATATGCGACAGACGCGAAACTCAGTTTGATGCCTACTTCTGCACAATATGCTTTGAACTCCTTGGAAGTAAAGTTACTGCCGTTGTCTGTGACGATGCTGTGAGGTACTCCAAATCGAAAGACGATGCTTTTCACAAACTTGATTGCTGACGCGCCGTCCGGTGAATTTATCGGCTTTGCTTCTATCCATTTAGTAAATTTATCGACAGCAACGAGCATATACTCATATCCGCCTGGCGAAGCTTTGTGTAGTTTTCCCACCATATCGAGACCCCACTGAGCAAAGGGCCAAGACAATGGGATTGGCATCAGTTCTGCTGCCGGAGAATGAGGTTTGGCGGCGAATCTTTGACACGCGTCACAAGTTCGCACTATTTCCTTCGCGTCCTCGATTGCAGTTAACCAATAAAATCCCGCTCTGAAGACTTTAGCCGCGATAGCGCGGCTGCTTGCGTGATGCCCGCATATTCCTTCGTGCACATCTTTCAGGATGATCCGTCCTTCTTCGGGTGTGACACATCTCTGTAGTACGCCCGAGATACTTCGCTTATACAAACCCCTTTTACCACAGTAAAAGCTTTAGATCGCCTAATGATTCGCCTTGCTTCAACTGGATCGTCGGGTATTGTTTTTCTTAGGATGTATGATATGTATGCCTGCATCCATGGAATTTGTACCATCATGACTAGCTCCTGTTCCTCTTCTTCTTCTTCCAGTGATTTTTTGGTGACATCCGAAGGTTTCTCTTCCTTCTCCTTCTTTTTTGTTTTCATTGGCTTTGTTGATCTCTCACTTATTTCTTCCCAAAACACGCCTGAAGGGATCGCGAGACATTGTGACCTGATGTTTGCAAGGACGTCGGCTTCATCATTGCTCAATCTGCTGATGTGGTTGACCTCGCATCCATCAAACAATTTTTCTAGCTCATTATACATCTCCTTGTATGCTATCATGCTCTCATTGACTGCATCACATTGGTTCATAACTTGCTGTGCTACCAACTGCGAGTCGCCGAAAATTTTCAGTCGGGTTGCACCGCAAGCCTTTGCCATCTTCATCCCGTGTATGAGAGCTTCATATTCTGCTTCATTGTTAGATGCGTTTGGGAACGTCATCCGCAAGACATACTTCAGCTTGTCACCTTCAGGTGATACCAATATCACGCCTGCTCCAGCGCCTTCTAATCTTTTAGACCCGTCGAAGTTCATAGTCCAGGTTCTCGATAAATCTGGAGGTCCCGTATTTTGTAGCTCCATCCATTCTGCGATAAAGTCCGGTAGGACCTGCGATTTTATTGCCTTTCTTTTTTCATACGTGATGTCCCGAGGATAAAGTTCTATTCCCCAAAGGGAGACACGACCCGTAGCTTCTGGGTTGTTCAATATATTTGACAGAGGAGCTTCATTGACCACTATTATCGGGTGCGCCGAAAAATAGTGTCGCAATTTTCTTGCTGTCGTAAATACTCCATACGCCAGTTTCTGGTACTGAGGGTACCGCTGTTTTGACGGCGATAGTACTTCACTGATGAAATATATCGGCCTCTGAACTCCATGGAGCTTTCCTTCTTCCTCTCTCTCGACTACCAAAACCGTGCTGACCACTTGGGGTGTGGCTGCAATGTATAGTAGGAGAGGTTCTTTCTCTTTAGGCGCTACCAAAATTGGTGGTGTCGAAATTGTGCGCTTGAGGTTCTCGAAGGCCCTATCTGTTTCCTCGTTCCATTGAAATTTCTCCCCTTGTTTGATCAATGCGTAGAATGGCAGCGCCTTTTCTCCTAGCCTGGCGACGAATCTGCTTAAAGCTGCGACTCGCCCCGTCAGCTGTTGTATTTCTTTCAACTTTGTTGGCTTCCTCATAGTTACGATGGCCTGTATTTTTTCGGGATTAGCTTCGATCCCTCTTGCTGATAATAAGAATCCAAGAAGTTCTCCCGCAGGAACGCCAAAGGAGCACTTTGTCGGGTTCAACTTGAGGCAAAACTTGTCAAGGTTGTCGAAGGTTTCCTTCAAATCTTCGATCAGTGTTGACCCCTTCTTTGATGTTATCACGACATCGTCGATGTAGACTTGTACATTTTTCCCAATCTGTGTTGCAAGGCACTTCTGCATCATCCGCTGATATGTTGCTCCCGCGTTTTTCAAACCAAAGGGCATTGTTTTGTAACAAAACATGCCGTAAGGTGTTATGAACGCTGTTTTGGCCTCATCATCTTCTTTTAGTCTGATCTGGTTATAACCAGAGTATGCATCCAAGAAGGAAAGACGTTCGCATCCTGCCGTGGAGTCGATGATTTGATCGATCCTTGGGAGGGGAAAGTGATCCTTAGGACAATGTTTATTGAGACACGTAAAGTCGACGCACATGCGAAGGACTTTCGTGTGTTTCTTCGGCACCATCACTGGGTTAGCTACCCATGTGGCTTCTGTAGATATCTCTTTGATAAAACCAGCATCCTTAAGTCGATCTATTTCTGATAACATAGCTTTGCGGTTTGGTTCCGAAAAACGTCGCAAGGGTTGTTTGATTGGTATCGCGAGAGGATCCAAGTTGAGGTGGTGCTCGGCAAGTTCCCTGGGTACTCCTAGCATGTCAGCTGGACACCATGCGAAGATTTTCCACTCCTCACGGAGGAACTTGACGAGCGCGCTTTCCTATGTGAGGTCCATATTTGTTGCAATGGACGTCGTTTTCTTCGGGTCCGTCGGGTGGATTTGCACTTCTTTTGAGTCCTTCGCTGTGTTAAAGGTTGGTTCCCCGAGCGCCCTCCCGTGTCCGGCAAAACATCATAATCAGTTTGCCTTGGCGCCATATATTCTCGCTTGCATCCCGAAGGTTTCGACAGTTGATGAAAATCTCTCGTCGCATTTGTCGCCTAATGCAAAGCTTCCTTTGACCGTGATTGGTCCTTTGGGTCCGGGTAACCTCCACAAGTAAATACGTATAATGAGGTACCGCCATAAACCTAGCATACGCCGGTCGTCCCAACAAAGCATGATATTGCGACGGGAAATCCACAACTTCAAACTCCAATTTCTCTATCCCGTAATTTTCTCGGGTCCCAAACTGAACGTCGAGATTAATCTTGCCCAACGGATAACTTGGTTTCTCTGGCGTGATCCCGTGAAAACGTGTGTCAGTTGGTGCTAGATTTGCTAGGGATATGTTCATCTTCCTTAGTGTATCTGCGCACATAAGGTTTAAGCTGCTGCCGCCATCTATGAAAACTCTCGACACGTCGAAGCCAGCAATTACTGCGGGTAAAATAAGTGCGGATTGCCCGGGTCGAGGAACCTGCTGCGGGTGATCCGCAATTGTGAAGCCGATATCCTGTCCCGACCAATTTAGGTAGTCGATCGTTGGTGGAGGCATCTTTTCTCGCCATGAATACTTGCCGCGAAATTACTTTTCGCGCCCGTTAGATGGCCTAGCTTTCCGAATCATCAAAATCTGCGCCATTAGAATTGGGATCAACATACGGAGGTGGTTGTGGTGCTGCCGCTATTCTCGAGCTGGTGCCGATTCTCGTCTGTAATCGCGGGAGGAGGTGGGAGATGTATCTCGCTCCTTGGTCCCTGGTGATTTCTATTCATTGCTTGGGTATTTGCAATTCCTGCGGCTCGCAACATTGCCTGAAAGTTGCGGCAGTCTTTTTGGAGATGTCCTGATTGTCTCTTTCCGTTGTTATCGAGAAAAAAAGTGCATCTGACACGGTCCGTTCATCATCTCCTCGGGGGACACATAGGGTCTTTGAAACCTTGGTCCACTATTTTGCCTGTGACCTCGAGAATCACCTCTATTGTCGCCTTGTTGTTCATTACTTTTTTGGTAGTCATCTCGACTATTTCCTCCAGGATTTCCTCGGAAGCCAGCCGATATGTGGCCGGGAGCGTCGTTGTTGTAGAACTGGCGAGAAAATCGCCTTCTATTTTGAAAATTTCGACCGCGATCCTCTTCTGGCGACCTGTGTCGCTTGTTATATATTGCGTCTTCTCCATCTGCCCACTTGTTGGCTATCTCCATCAGTGCTGATATTGTCTTGGGGTTGGTTCTCCCTAAGTCCTCGACGAAATCTCCCCGTCGGATTCCTGCCACGAACGCGTCTATTGCTCTCTCGTCAGATATATCTTCTGCCGAGTTTTTAATAATGTTCCACCTCTCGTATATATTTTCTCATCGACTCGTCGTGTTTCCGTCGGCACGCCCTCAACTCTTCCAATGACGCAGGTTTCTTGCAGGTGGATCGGAAGTTTCTCACGAAAATATCTTCAAAACTATCCCAGACTGTCGATGGAACTCCGGGGAAAGTTTCTTTATCCAAGATCTCGCGGCACCACTCAGGTGGACTTGGATACTTTGCATGGCTGTTGCTCTGGTTCCTCCTACCAGCTTCACCATCTCGAGATAATCAACGAGCCAATCCTCGAGATCCGCGCACCGTCGGATTTTTTGAAATTCTCGGGTAACTTAAACCCTTTTGGTACTCGAGTTTTTCGGACTCGTCTCGTAAAGCACGAAGCCTGCACGGATCTTCATCGGCGACTTCTGGTGAATGCCGATGTTCTCTTCTTTCTTGCCGCGCTCTGTCTACCCTTACTTGAGCCGCCGTATCTCTTGCCCCACTTGTTCTTGGTGGATCTTGCACTGCAGCAGTAGGTCGTGGACTATTTTGCCTTGCAGTTCCTTCGGGAGGTGTAGCTGTGAATGCTGTTCCCATGACTCCAACTCCAGCCATTGCCATATTGAACAATGCTTCTCTCGGGTCACCAGGGGGTGGTCTGGACGCGAGGATGTAAGCTTGCGTTGCCATGTATCCTGCTTCGGCATTTTCGGGATGATATTTCCCCTTGTATCAATCGACATGAAAGACATGTCGAGATTTTGAATTATGTTGCCTCTCTCTCGCTCGTGTATATTTTGCAGCCGAGATATTGCCCTCCTCCGAGCTTCTCTGTGACTATCTCCTGAAGTTCCTGATTGTCGACTGAGCTCTGCTCGACGCCTGCTTGACGCGGATGCTGCCTCTTTTCTTCTATTCAGGGATGCTGTTTGTTTTTCCAACTCCCTACTCACACGAGCAAGTCTATATTGATAGGCTTGTAATTCCTCGGCAGTAGCTGTGGTGGTCATTGGTTCTGAACCATCAATGGCTCTTGCAGCCCTATCCCACGCTGCTTGCGGGAGTTGGACTTTTTCGCGAGGTGAGGTCCCGACATATTTGGTGCCTAAGCCTCTTCTGAGATCAGCGGGATCGACGTATGGGTTTTCCAAATCATCGAAAGCCTCTAACGTCTCTGGTTCTGCTCGGCTTGCCTCTTCAATTGCATACACTTGATGATATTTTGAGTATTGATTTTTGTCAGGATTGGTGACACCATCATAAAGATTGGTGAAGACCTTTCCGATGGCGGCAGATTTGTCGATGAAGCTGTTGACGCTGTCGGAGTCGCTACTTATAAAGGAGTCTGCAGTCGACCCGAAGGATGTATCGCTGAAGATCTTGACAAACTTTTCGCTTGCCTTGGTGTCGATGAAACGTGGCGACGAAAACTCTTCATCACTTGTCGAAAAGTCAGAATCGATCGCTGAAAATTTCGACGAGATCGGAACTTCGAGACGATAAGATCCTTCCTTGTTGACGCTGAATCGGAATTCTCCAAACTTCATAACGATGGGCTCCTCCAGATACGCACATGCATCCAAACGGGAGGGCGGGTGAGGAATAAAATCGACTAGATCAGTTTTTTCCTGTTTACCTCGATCCATCGCATTGCTTGCTACCGACGAAGTCGACGATTCTGGACGTGCCATCGAGATCAGCTCCTTGCAACCTCTAGATCCCACAGACGGCGCCAATTGACAAGGTATCAACTTGTCAATGCCTACAGATTGTAGACTAGGGTTTCGTTAGATGTAGAGGGCAAGTAGATCTCGAAGGTTTCAGCCGAAAAGTACTCGACGATGTAAAAACTAGGGTTTTAGAGACAATGATTTGATCCTTTCTGCGTCCCTCGACTCCCCCTTATATAGGAGGTGGAGCCGAGGGTTTCGTATTGTACAAGTTTACAGAGTCCGGGTAGGTTTCTAACTCCTCCCGCAAGATTACAAATAATGCTTCCTATTACAACTCTAGCTTTCCTTAACAATATCTTGGGCTTCTGAACCTCCTTATTCTTCGGGTAGTGGGCCTTCAGAAAACCCCGGGTACCCTCATCGGTAGGCCCATTGGGGATGCCTATGTCAAGCGGGTACTCTAACTACCTTATCAACCAGACTTTCAAGAGCGGCTCCCATGAAGGACGTTATCTCTACCAACAAGGTAGATCATCCCTCTTCTCTTTTGTTTACACATGTATTTTAGTTTCATTATTGATGACACTCCTCCCAACCTTTTGCTTACACAAGCCATGGCTAACCGAATCCTCGGGTGCCTTCCAACATTCACATACCATGAAGTAGTGTCTATTTGCAAAATTAAGTTGCTTACTGATAGATCAGGGCAAATCATGTGAAGAGAATTATTAATGCAAGTTAATTAATTGGGGCTGGGAACCCCATTGCCAGCTCTTTTTGCAAAATTATTGGATAAGCGGATGAACCACTAGTCCATTGGTGAAAGTCTGTCCGAAGTGAATGACAAGATCGAAAGATAAAACACCACATACTTCCTCATGAGCTATAAAACATTGACACAAATAAGAGATAATAGCTTTTGAATTGTTTAAAGGTAGAACATGAAGTATTTGGTTGGAATGGCAGGAAATACCACATAGTAGGTAGATATGGTGGACACAAATGGCATAGGTTTTGACTCAAGGTTTTGGATGCACGAGAAGCATTCCCTCTCAGTACAAGGCTTTGGCTAGCAAGGTTGTTTGAAGCAAACACAAGTATGAACCGGTACAGCAAAACTTACATAAGAACATATTGCAAGCATTATAAAACTCTACACTGTCTTCCTTGTTGCTCAAACACTTTTACCAGAAAATATCTAGACCTTAGAGAGACCAATCATGCAAACCAAATTTCAACAAGCTCTACGGTAGTTCTCCACTAATAGGTTTAAACTACATGATGCAAGAGCTTAAACATGATTTACTTGAGAGCTCAAAACAATTGCCAAGTATCAAATTATTCAAGACAATATGAAGCATTTTCTGTTTCCAACCAAATATCGATAAATGCAGTAGTTTTCAACTCCGCCATGAACATTAAAATAAAGCTAAGAACACCAGTGTTCATATAAAAAAGCGGAGCGTGACTCTCTCCCACACAAGGATTGCTAGGATCCGAATTTATTCAAACATAAAAATAAAAGCACACAGACGCTCCAAGTAAAGAACATAAGATGTGACTGAATAAAAATATAGTTTCACTAGAAGTGACCTGATAAGTTGTTGATGAAGAAGGGGATGCCTTGGGCATCCCCAAGCTTAGACGCTTGAGTCTTCTTGAAATATGCAGGGATGAACTACGGGGGCATCCCCAAGCTTAGACTTTTCACTCTTCTTGATCATATATCATCCTCCTCTCTTGACCCTTGAAAACTTCTGCCACACCAAACTTCTCATATACTTCATTAGAGGGGTTAGTACTCAAAAACTTTAATCCACTTTAGTCCTGTAGTGACACATTGCAAGAAATCAATAAAACATTAGCTACAGCTCTCCACGTCTGCTTAAAGTCCACAAGAGACAATGCAAAAAAACAGAGACAGAATCTGTCAAAACAGAACAGCCAGTAAAGACGAATTTTTAAGAGGTACTTCCGTTGCTCAAATCAGAAAACTCAAAACTAATGAAAGTTGCGTACATATCTGAGGAACACGCATGTAAATTGGCAGATTTTTCTGAGTTTTCTACAGAGATACCTACTCAAATTCGTGACAGATAGAAATCTGTTTCTGCGCAGAAATCCAAATCTAGTATCAACTTCCTATTAGAGACTTTACTTGGCACAACAATGCAATAAAATAAAGATAAGGAGAGGTTGCTACAGTAGTAACAACTTCCAAGACACAACAAAACAGTAGCAAAATAAAGACATGGGTTATCTCCCAAGAAGTGCTTTCTTTATAGCCATTAAGATGGGCTCAGTAATTTTAATGATGCTCACATGGAAAATAGAAATTGAAGCAAAAGGAGCATCAAGAAGCAAATTCAAAACACATTTAAGTCTAACCCACTTCCTATGCATATGAATCTTGTACACAAATAAATTCATGAAGAATAAAGTGACAAGCATAGGAAGATACAACGAGAGCAACTTCAAAATTTTCAGCATATAGAGAGGTGTTTTAGTACCATGCAAATTTCTACAACCATATTTTCCTCTCTCATAATAATTTTCAGTAGCTTCATGGATAAACTCAACAATATAACTATCACATGCAGCATACTTTTCATGATCCATAAACACATAATTTTTATCAGGCTTAAAAATAATAGGATCAGAACTTTCAAAACCACTTTTATCAATACTATAACAAGATGATTGATCAATCTCAAAAGATATGGGACTCCTAGATAAAGTCAAGACCTCTCCAATCCCATTTTCATTAGTAGTACAATTAATATTATCAAGTAACATAGGACCATCATCTAGAGATTTATCATAAACATTTGCTAAGCAAAACTCTTTAGTACCATGCATTTCGACATCAGGCACAAACAAAGCATTATCATAAAATTTATCAAAGTAGCATGGATTATCATAGATAATAGTAGCATAATTATTCTCACAAGTTTTACTCATAGGGAATATTTCAAGAGAATCCACAGGAACATAACATTCATCCTCCTTTGGTAAGCATGGAGGACAATCAAATAATGTAAGAGATAAAGTGTTACTCTCATTAGAAGGTTGGCATGGGTAGCTAATCCATTCTTCCTCCTTTTGTTCATCACTCTCCTCTTCTTTTTCATCCAATGAGCTTTCAGGTTCATCAATTTCCTCCTCTTTTTCATCCAATGAGCTTTCAGGTTCATCAATTTCTTCTTCCACGAGTTCCTCGCAAATTGTGAGTGCATTCTTGTGCATTAATGAGTCTCTCTTTATAATCAATGATATAAGGATTATCACTGTAACTTTCTATGCAAAAATTAAGGATAGAAGAGACATAATCTTTAAGGTCCTTACAAACAACACAAGTTTCATACTTTTTAGCCATGAAGGATTCTATCTCAGAAGCTCCCATAAACAAAACAAATTGTTCTACTTCTTCGAACCCAAAATGAATATAGCTATTCCAATTATAGTTCTTAATTAAAACTTCCTCACTAAAGCCACATTGAAATTTAAGATGTTTAGTATCATGTTTAGAGCAACAGTTTATATCATGGCGTTTAAGCAAGATTTTAGCAATTGTTTTCAATTTTTCTATCACAACACTCATAACTTTTCCCTTTCTTGATTCTCTATAACTGTTATATAATTCTATAAGCTCCAGATAGGTTGTGGGTTCTCCCATAACAACAGTTTTTAATTTTTCGGTTTTTCAAATTTTTATGGATATCCGGGTATATAGGGAAAATAAAACAAAACAAAAAGAAACTAGACAAAAGTAAACTAGGCAAAATAATACTAGACAGAAATAAACTAAGCACAAATAAACTAGACAAAAGTAACTAAGCAAAACAAAATAAAATAAAACAGAGAGAGAGGTGGAGTGTACTCCCCAGGTGAACTTATGAGTAGAGCTATGCCTCCCCGGCAACGGCGCCAGAAAATAGTCTTGATAACCCACAAGTATAGGGGATCGCAACAGTCTTCGAGGGAAGTAAAACCCAAATTTATTGATTCGACACAAGGGGAGGTAAAGAATACTTATAAGCCTTAACAACTGAGTTGTCAATTCAGCTGCACCTGGAAAAGCACTAGTAACAGGGGTGATGTGAAAGCAGCAGTAATATGAGAGTAGTAGTAATAGTAACACAGCAGCAGTAGCAGTAATATGAGAGCAATGTTACCAGAAAATAGTTGATACTACTTCCAATGACATATAGGACAGAGTATATGATGATAAGAGATGGACCGGGGTTCCCAGCTATCTACACTAGTGGTAACTCTCCAATAACAAGTGTTGGGTGAACAAATTACAGTTGTGCAATTGATAGGATTGAAATAGCATTAAGACAGAACATCAAGATTATTAATCATGTAGGCATGTTTTCCATATATAGTCATAAGTGCTCGCAATGAGAAACTTGCATAACATCTTTTGTCCTACCAGCCGGTGGCAGCCGGGCCTCTAGGAAATCTCATCGGAAATTAAGGTACTCCTTTTAATAGAGCACCGGAGCAAAGCATTAACACTCCGTGAAAACATGTGATCCTCATACCTAAGCCTTCCCCTACAGTTATCCCAGTTGCTGTCACTCTGGGGCCTCGGGTTCCGGACATAGACATGTGCAAACAACTTGTAGATACAATCTAAGCAATAAGTATAGAGCTTAAATCTAAGATCATGCCACTCGGGCCCTAGTGACAAGCATTAAACACAACAAGATTGCAGCAACAATAACTTCACAAACTTTATAGATAGACTAATCATAATGTAACAATCCATCGGATCCCAACAAACACAACACCGATTACATCAGATGAATCTCAATCATGTAAGGCAAATCATGAGATCATTGTATTGAAGTACATGGGTGAGAGAGTACCAACTAGCTACAGCTAGAACCCGTAGTCCATGGGGGAACTACTCACGGAGCATGATGGAGGCGGTGGCGTCGATGGAGATGGCTTCCGGGGGCACTTCCCCGTCCCGACGGCGTGCCGGAACAGAGATTCTGTCCCCCGAATTGGAGTTTCGCGATGGCGGCGGCGCCCCTGGAGTCTTTCTGGAGTTTTGTCAATTCGTATCGCGTTTTTAGGTCGAAAGGGCTTATATAGGCGAAGAGGCGGCGCAGGAGGGCGCCTGGGGCCTCCTCACCATAGGCTGGCGTGGCCAGACCTGGGGCCACGCCGCCTTATGGTGTGGTGGCCCTCTGGCCCGCCTCCGACTCTCCTTCGGTGTTTTGGGGTCTTCCGGGAAAAATAAGATGGTGGGTCTTCGTTTCGTCGAATTCCAAGAATATTGCCCGAACAGCCTTTCTGGAACCAAAAACAACAGAAAACAGGAACTGGCACTGTGGCATCTTGTTAATAGGTTAGTTCCGGAAAACGCATAAAAACATTATAAAGTGTGAGCAAAACATGTAGGTATTGTCATAAAACAAGCATGGAACATCAGAAATTATAGATACGTTGGAGACGTGTCAGCCAACGACCCCGAGGGGCCCACCTGAGCCGAGGGGGTGCAGCCTATCCCTAATGGGCCAGGCGCACCAGCCCTCAAGGCCCATGCCGGCCAAACCCCCTAGGGTTTAGGGGAAACCCTAAATAAGGAAGGCTTGGGGGAAGGAAAGTTCCCCCTCCCCCTTGCGCCGACCCTAGATGGTTTTGGGCTTGGGGGGCAACCCTTGCCGACCCCCCCCCCCCCCCCCCCCCCCCGCACTATATAAAGAGGGAAGGGGTTGCCGGACAAGGCCCCCACTTGAAACCCTAGCCGCCACCTCTCCTCCCTCATGTTTCTCCCTGCTTCGGCTTAGGCGAAGCCCTGCAGGGTTTCTCCTCCTCCACCACCACCACCACCACCACCACATCGTCATGCTGCTGGGATTCCGATGGGATCTAATCCTCCTCTGCTCGCTGGAACCAGTAGAGGAAGGACGTCATCGACAACGTACGTGTGACCGAGTATGGAAGTGTTGCCGGATTGCAGCACCGGAATGATCGTCTTCATCAACCACGAGATCAAATCTCATTAAGCCTTTAGATCTTCGAGGTTTAGTCTCTCATCTATCTCGTTGCTCCGATCTCATAGATTAGATCTTGGCTTTTCCATAGATTGGATCTTGGTTTTATTCGTTCTTGTGGTAGAATTTTTTGTTTTCTATGCTACGGACCCTACATCCCTACATTCCCCAACGTCTCCACCATCATCACCATGATGAAAAGGGAGTAGTCCACCTCTGGACTATGGGTTTGTGGCAGTAGCTTGATCTATTTCCCTCTTGTTCTTCATAGATCTAGTAACATATGAGCTAGCGAACCTGATTATGGTCATTCATGTAATTCTTATGTGGTGGATCTTTGTTATATGATTTGTTATATGACATTGGAACCTATTACATGTAACATGTATTGATAGATGCATATCATGTGCCCCGTTCTTAAGTACTTGTTCTGATCCAACTTGTATGCAAGAGCATGTGTGGGGAGAAGTGTGTATTAGATGGAGTAGCATGGTGGTAGTGATTGAATAGTGACAACAAATTCAAGATCCACTATGGTATTTACCTTTGTTTTGCTGCTTCACTTGGCATAAAGTGAATTCATGTGCTATAATTATATATCTTGTGATAGCTTGGTAAATATTTTTGGTCAAGGTAGCATATTTGTGATTCAAACATCATGTTAAATTACCTAAGGCTATATTCTGTTGATCATTAATTCAAGATGACTTGGAGTTTTCCCGTTTCTTGAGGAGTATAAGAGAGATGTGTTGCATCATCTCTATGTTAAGACATGATGTCCATATGAATGCTGATCAAACACATGTTGAAGTTCCACCAATATTATGTCTTTGATGAATGGTTTGTGTCAACTACAATCCATAAAGACAGTAGATAAGTGAACCCATGAATCTTGGTCCATTTTAAACCATTAGAAACACATTTCCAACACAACTATCACGCTTTACATTTTCTGCCATTTATGATTTCGAAAATACAAGAATACTTTCTTCAATTTCAAACACACATAAAACCCAAAAACCAGCATCCTCTCATTACTAATACGAAACCTTGTGATTGATAACCACATGGTGGAGTTGGGGACACAAGATTTTTTTTTTTGCTTTGCAGGTTACTAGAAGAGGAGAAGAAGAATCAACCCTTTGCCAATTCCCCAAGAGTTCGATATAAACCCTTGAGTCACCCTTGAGGAAAAAAAAGCTTGCTACAACACTCTGCACTTGGAGTCCCAGTGAGTTGGTACACATGAAGTTGTTGCCATCAAATATAGGTGAATATGCATGTGCATCATGTATATACCCGACGGGTAAGAAACTTCAGCACGTGCACTGAATTAGTATATAGTACTATAAATCTGGGATTTCTTTTTTCATTATAAGCGTTGTTCTTTAGTTTATTCTTTCTTTCTTAGTTCATCTCAATGTTTCCATGTTATTCTTCATTTGTACGTTTTTTTTTTGTTCTTGTTGATATTAAGTCTATCTTAGTCTCTTTTATTTCTCTATTCTTTATTTTCCAGTGTCCGGTCTTTCAGTTTGCAATGTTATTTAGATCTTCATTATTTGCATTTTAATGTTTTTCAGTTTATATTTTCTTATATATTGAAAGGTTTCATTTTCTTTCACCGGTTTGCAGTCATATCTTGTTTAGTACTCAGTTTTCAGTTTATTTTTTCTTCTGGTCTTCATCATTTGTCTTTTGTTATCAATCTGTCAAAATCAGTTCTTATTCTTCATTTTTTTTCCGGAAATAACTTTATTATTTCTTTAGTTAGTTCAATTTTTTAATTTATGAATATTCATTTTTTTCATTACTTCATCTTTGAATATATCATTTCTCCAGTTTAGTCTTTGGTCTTCATTTTGTTGGTATCAGAAAATGTTGATGGAGAAAAATTGTTAGGCTTTCATGTACTTTCGCTCCTTTTCTTTTCTGGTGGTTTAGTTAGATCTCCCATTGTGTAAATTTGATTGCTCAATAGTTTTGAAACTTAAAATATTCATGATATAAACAACACGTATAAAATGAAAACTAGGAAACTGCCATTTACATAAGCGATGTATTCTCTTATTCATGGTCCAAACTATTTTTTAGTATGGTCCTTATGAGAAAACTGTTTGACTTCGCATGAATTTATAGCTGGTACTCTAGTCCAATTGGTCAACAAATAGCTTATGTATTGAGTTTATTCTATAGTGCAGTTCGACCACAAATATATTTTTCCTTATAGTTGATTATTGGTCTGAACATACTGATGTATTGAAGCTCTCAATATTTTTCCTTATAGTTGACTATTGGTCTGAATATACTGATGTACTAAAGCACTTGAATATTACCATATCGCTGCCCCACTCAACTAAAGTCTGGCATTTGAGCCAGATTTTATGATGCCCCAGTCAACTGAAGTGATGAGGTGGTCCTGGCAAATAGCCTTATTGGAAGTGTGATATCGAACAATTTCAGGTATGCGTATGCGTTAAAATAAGGCTAATGTTTTTTCTAAAATGTTTTGATAAGGAAACTTATATGCAGGGCTCTTTCCGTTGTTTGGACCAATTCCTTGGTGGCCACCTTGGGCATGTCGCTCACAATTATTCCACCAGCAATGGATGCTCACATGGTCACCCCGATTGGCATTGGTTTTCTTTAGGTAACTAATCACATGTCATAAAAGCTAAATGCAGGATTGTGCAAATATATTTTTCTGCCCACTCTTGATGCAAAAATTTCACAGCTTGTCCGATGTAAATTAAAACGATGATGTAAATGAAAACATACATTTTTTCTTATTTCTTTTGATTTTGAGTTATACAGCCATCAACCCCTTATTTATTTCAAAATGTATTTGTTTTTGAATAACGAAACAACTAGTGTCCAATAGTCACTCCTTTTTTTTTTACGAAACACGGTACATACACAAACGCTCACAAATACGTACATACACTCAACCCTATGGATGCCCTACCACTATGAGTACATTCGAGAGACTGGGTCCAAAAAACCAATCCAACATCGTTTTATTCCACTGGAGAATAGTCCACGATTCATAGCTATTGACAAGTATCATAAGAAATGTTTACGGAAAGGAGATAACGGCACTGCCACGATGAGGACAGACCAAGAGCGAACCGGCCGCTATTTCAGAAACCCAACAGCAAGAAATAACAGGCAGCAATGGCAATATTCAGTGGAGGAAAACCAATCAATCTGTCGTGCAGTCGTGTGTCGTAACTTTAGAAACTGTTAGTTCGTACAGATGCCGTTGCACGTTCCAGCTCACAACACCAAAAATCTTCGAGAGTCCATATCCATGTCCAGTATATGGTCCGTACGTGGTAGGGTGCAAGGACTGTGTGTAGGCGGTTAACTTTCTTCTATAATTAAATACCTTCCACACGTACGGCCATAGCATATCGATCCATCTACGTCCTCGCCGGTCGCCGGCCGGCAGCTAGCAACCATGAAGCTTCTTCCTGCCGCCGCCGTCTGCTGCCTTGTCCTCGTCTTCCTTTTCGATGGTATGCAACTCTGCATAATGCATTATGTACTTCCTATTGCTCTTCTCTTTAGATGGATACTTGATTTTGCCTTGCTTGCGGCACTACTACTACCACCCAGCTCTTGTTTTAGTGAGTGGCGAGAAAAATATGACCGTTGAGAGGAGCGGCGATTGCGGAGGCGATCTGGGTGGCGATCTCGCCACTCCGTCGCCGGCGAGAGAAGGGTCGTCGGATTGGCTAGGAGGAAGCCGCTTCTGGGTACTCCAAGCTTCCGACGATGAGGATGAAGATGGAGGAGTGGAGCTATCGTCCCCAAGACGCACAAACGTCATCTCTGCCGAGGACAAGTCGATCGCATATCTGTGTCGTACACCATCGCCGGTGGATGGCATTGTTATGGCTGACGAGTCGCAAGACCTCGCGCGGCGGGCTATCAAACGGCATCGGAAGCGTGATGCACAGAGATTGGCGACCAAGACTGCGATGATGTTTTCGTCTCTGGAAGGTATGTCTTTATCTTCTCCGGTGCCGTTGGGCACAGCCAATTTCAAAAGCTCGACACGGCCGGTAATGGAACCCTCAGTGTTCGTGGATGATGGCGTTGGTGGTTGGACTGTGGTTCGCCGGCGGCATCGGCCGGCGGTGACCACGGGGAAGATCCAGATTTCAAATAATGCTCATAATTCAAAAACCTCGGGATTAGCTGGTATGGGCCTAGATCGATTGCGGGCTAGCCCATCCAAGCACCCGGATGTTTGGAATCCCTCGGTGGCGAGGAAGCGTTTTTCGTATCAGGCTAGATCGGACGGAGAGCCTGCGCCACGACAAGCCAGGGTAGGCAATTTTGTCGCGGGGCATGCGTTCAGGAAACTTTTAGGGTTTTCCTGGCGCAAGAAGCAGCCTGGTGAACCTGTCTGGCGGCGGCAAGATCTTCCGTCGACGATGAATGGCGACGCGGGTCGTGGAGGTTTCAATCCTGGCCGGGGAACTTTCAACGCCGGTCGTGGAGGGTTCCAAGGCCGCACCGGGTACCAGGGTCGAGGTTACCAAGGTAGAGGTGGATTCCAAGGTCGCCATGGCTTCCAAGGGCGCGGGAATGCGGCTCATCGTGGTCGGCATGGTGCTGGTCGTGGTGGCCACCATTCATACCAAGGTACATCTGATCTTTCTGGTATGGGCAGTGGATCAAATTTTGTGCAAGGAGAGAGTAGTAATATGGGGGCGATGAATAATGATAACCAGCGTCAGCCTTGGGCGGGAAATTTCCAGCGAAACAATGGTTTCTCCTCTGGAAACAATGGAGGTTTTGTTGGGCATCAACAGAGATGGCAGGGAGATCGTGGATACCAATATCGTCCTCGCGAGCAACCAAGGTCGGGTATCGATGCAGACCTGCTTCAGCAGACGGTGCAGGCCGTGGTTGCGGCGGTCACGGCGGCAACAAAAGCAAATGAACCACCTCAAGGTGCACTTCCATCAGTACCTTTGTCAGGGGGTTCAGGGCTGCATGCAACGACACCGGTTGCGGTGCCAATTGCAGCGACGCAGGTAGCGCAGGGGACAAAGGAGAACCAGGGGACAGCAGCCAATGTAGTTGATGGTGAAGGACAGGGCATCTTGAAGAAGAAGAAGGAGGATAAGTCAGGATGTTTCCGTTGTAAGCAACCAGGACATCTTATTGATGATTGTACTGCTCCTTTTTGTGATCTTTGCGAGTCTGTCCATCACGCAACCAATGCTTGTCATCTTTTTCAATCCCCTAAGCCTACAGCAATTCTCCATGGTTATGCAAATGAGGGTTTAATGTTTTTTGAACTTGCTTGTGGTGCGTTCAAGGCTAAGGTGGAGAATCCAAGATTAGCTAAGATCTCTGTTGAGGGAGATGCTATGACTATCCCAGAGTTAATTGAGCAACTCAAGAAGATTGTCCCTTCTGACAAGTTCAACTGGGAGGTTTTTCATTTCAAGGAGAATGTCTATAGAGTTAAGCTACCAAGTAAGCTAGAAGTTCAACGTCTTAAGAACCTGCGTACTTATATTTGTAATGATAGGGAATCTTGCTTAGTTTTTGACGTTTGGTCTTCGTTGGAAGAGCCAATGTATTCATTGCCAGAAGTGTGGGTGCGTGTCTCTGGTTTGCCTAGTGATATTATAACTGATTATTTGTCCCTATGGAGTGTGGGCACTCTTTTTGGCAAGACTTTAGATGTGGATATGGCATTTACCAGGAAAAATAAGATTCTAAGGACAAAAATTGGATGTTTGGATAGTCGCCTGATTCCTAAGGATAGTGATATGTTTATTAGAAGGGGATTCTTTAAGCTATTTTTTGAGGTGGAAGTTGAGAATGGGAACCAAGAGGTTGACATGGTGGAGGCCAATGATGGTGGGGATAGAAATGATGATGCTACTAATGAAGATCAAAACAAAGAAGGGGGAAATGACATGGATATGGACCCAAAAGGGCAAAAGGAGACAAATGATGCAAATAATGGAGTACAAGATGGTCCTTCGATTAATGATGGAGTCCAAGGGATGAAGTTGGCTCAAACTCAAATTAATATCGGGACTATTTCTGTACCAATTTCCCCCTCAGGTAATTCCTCACATGGTAAATTTCGGAATCATAATATGCCTTTTTCACATCTTTCATCCCCTTTCCTTTCTCGGCTAAAAGACAAATCAGGTGCTGATTCTCATTGTGTCTCTGTATCAGGTTTATCAGTTTGGGGATTGCCCCAGATTTTTTCGGGATCGAAGCGTGCAGTGAATGGTGCAGTACAGCAGATGCTCTCGGGTCCTGTGCTGGCTGGCGTTGGCCAGCAGGCTGCCGCATCGGGGTGTGCCGCGGGTGCATGCACTGAGCACGATGGAGATGCGGCGGGATCTGCTGTGGTCGACGAGGTCCTGGTGGCCGTGGACGGGAGGCGATCCTCGGCGCAGAAGATCGGACAGCAGGAGCTGTCACGACCCCTGTCGCCACAGCAGGTGGCAGATGGTCTGACGAGGAGTCTGGGATCCTCTACGCCGGTGAGGGATGTGCGGAGGGCGAGTGTGGCATCCTGGCCACAGAAGATCACGGCGCGGGACCGAGTGATGGCTGCTGATCATTGGATCAAGGGCGGCCAATCATTGGGTCATCATGACGCTGCGGGTGGTGGATCGTCTGCGCCTGGATCGCATGTAGCTCAGGGTACGGATTGCTTTTCCCTCTCTTCGCAGTTTTGTGTTAATTCTGATATGGAAGAGAATGTGTTCGTGATGGCGGGAGGAAATCTTTTTCATACAGGGGATGCTGGGAATTCTTTTTCATCTAATGTGGTTGGTTTGGCAAAACCAAATGAGCTTAAAGAGGTTATGGCACGTCAAGGAGGAGAGAAAAATAATGGTGATGATCAGCATATGGTGGGGATTGCCTCATCTCAAGCTACTGGTACTTTCTCTACTCCCACTACAAATGAATTACACTCCCCTTCTACTTGTACTCTTACTGAATGTTCTCCTGAATATATGCCAGTTAACCATACTATTGAAGAGGTTATTGCTTTTGGTGGTATTGCAAAGCCATCATCTGGAGTGAGGTCCAGTACTAGGTTGGGAAACCAGGTGGATGCGGATATGCCTCAAATGGACAAAGCTATGAAGAGGGCTCAATCGAGGGACGATACTCTGGTTGCAGGTAAGCCCTCAGTTCCGAAACTTTCTATTGTTAATATTCTAGATTCTGAGGTTATGCATAGAGCAGAGTCGTTAGGTGTGTCTTTGGGGGAAAATGATATGGAGGTCCTAAGATCTATTAGAGGAATTAAGACGGTAGAGGAAGAACGCATCTTAACTTTTTTGCATAAAAATGTGGACGAGAATGTGGGTATGGATGAGGGTCCATCTACTCTTGTTATGTCAAAAGTATCTAATCTTTGTGAGGATTTAGTTGATGATGAGAGTTTTCCGCTTGAATTAGATGATCAGTTGGAACATCTAAAACAGGATATAAAAAGGAAAAAAACTAGACAAAGGAAAACATATGATTCTAGTAATATTCGCAGAAGCACGAGGAGAAGGATTAAAAAACAATTTTCTTAATGCAAAATTTAAAAGGCATTAATTGGAATTCAGGGGGTTTTGGAGATACTGCAAAACATTTGTTTGTTCAAGAGGCCATTAGGGAACATAAGTTAGATTTTCTAGCCTTGTTGGAGACTGGGAGATCAAACTTCTCTATACCCTTTCTGAATAAACTTGCGGCGGGATACAACTTCTCTTGGTTTTGTTTACCTCCTCATGGTAGGTCTGGGGGTATTCTAGTGGGAATAAACTCAGATACCTTACAGGTGATCAAGGTGACTACTGGGGATTTTTGTGTCAAATTTCATTTAAAATGCAAAAGAGATGGCTTTGAATGGATTTTGGTGCCGGTTTATGGGGCTGCCCAAGACGTGCACAAAGGAGAATTTTTAGCAGAATTAGTAAGAACTTGTGAAACTGAAACATTACCTATGTTGGTAGGTGGTGATTTCAATATTATTCGGAAAAGGGAAGAAAAGAATAATGATAATTTTAAAGCTAGGTGGCCCTTTGTTTTTAATGCAATTATTGAACATCTCAACTTAAGAGAAATTGCTCTTTCGGGGAGACAATATACGTGGGCGAGTCGTCGGGATCAACCTACGTATGAGAAGTTAGGTAGAGTTCTAACATCCATATCTTGGGAACAGAAATTTCCTCTGGTGACTGTTCGTGCATTAACAAGGGCAGAATCGGATCATACACCTATTCTTATTGACTCAGGTGTTAAAGCTCACCTGGGTAACGTCTCAAAATTTTCTTTTGAGTTACATTGGTTGAAACAAGAAGGCTTTTTTGAGATGATACAAAAGGAATGGGGGCTAGTGACCGCTGGGTCTAATCCGATTGATGTTTGGCTAAATAAATTAAGACACATTAGAAGGTACCTCAAAGGTTGGGCAAAAAATCAGAGTGGGAAATACAAAAAAGAGAAAGAGCGACTAATAGGTATTATAGATCATCTTGATATTAAAGCGGAGATCAATCCCTTGGATCCGCACGAAAGAGCAGAACTAAAAAAAGCAAATGAAGGTTTGAGTAAGTTAAGAGGGGAGGAAGAATCTAAATGGGCTCAACGTGCTAAAGTTAAGCATATCCAAGAAGGGGGAAATAATACAAGGTATTTCCATTTGATTGCAAATGGTAAACACCGGAAAAAAAAAATCTTTCAGTTAGAGCAACAAGAAGGAACAATTGTAGGAGAAGATAATCTTAAAGTTTATATCACTGAATTCTATAAAAAATTATTTGGTCCACCTGAATCAACAAATATCTCGTTATTAGAAGAAGAAGTGCATGATATTCCACAGATTTCAGATCAGGAGAATGATATTCTAACAAAGCCTTTTACTGAAGAGGAGGTGTTTGAGGCGATATCTCAGATGGAACATAATAAAGCACCAGGTCCGGATGGTTTTCCGGCGGAATTTTATCAAAAGTTTTGGGAAATAATTAAGACAGATCTAATGGCACTTTTCCATGAATTGAGTACAGGGGAGTTGTCCCTTTTCAAACTCAATTTTGGGGTGATTACTTTATTACCCAAGAAAGAGGATGCGATACAAATCCAACAATATAGACCTATTTGCCTACTAAATGTCTGTTTCAAAGTTTTTACTAAAGTAGGAACAAATAGAATAACGGGGATTGCCCCGAAGGTGATTAAGCCAACACAGACTGCTTTTATGCCAGGAAGAAATATTTTAGAAGGAGTTGTAATTCTACACGAAACGATTCATGAATTACATACTAAAAAATTGGATGGGGTATTGTTTAAAATTGATTTTGAGAAAGCATATGATAAAGTTAAATGGTCTTTCCTACAACAAACTTTGAGGATGAAGGGTTTTGCTACAGAATGGTGTAGCTTAATTCAGAATTTTGTCCAAGGTGGGAGTGTGGGAGTAAAAGTGAATGATGACATTGGTCATTATTTTCAAACAAAGAAGGGATTGCGGCAAGGGGACCCTTTGTCCCCTATGTTATTCAACATTGTTGTAGACATGCTTGCTATCTTAATTGAACGAGCAAAGAATGATGGTCAAATTGGAGGGCTTATTCCTCATCTTGTTGAGGGGGGTCTCTCTATTCTACAATATGCCGATGATACAATCCTTTTTTTGGAACATGACTTACTAAAGGCTGTAAACATGAAGTTAATTTTATGTATTTTTGAAGAACTGTCGGGCCTAAAAATTAATTTCCACAAAAGTGAGCTTTTCTGCTTTGGAAAGGCAAAGGATGAAGAGGATCAATATAAACAGATATTCGGATGTGATGCTGGATCTCTCCCATTTAGATATTTGGGTATTCCAATCCATTACGTAAAACTAGGAATTCTGATTGGTATCCAGTTGAAACACGGTTTGAAAGCAAGCTGGGATGCTGGAAAGGAAAACTATTATCTTATGGGGATAGGTTGGTGTTAATTAATTCAGTTTTAACCAGTTTGCCTATGTTCATGTTATCTTTTCTTGAGATACCTGTTGGGGTAAGGAAAAGGTTGGATTTCTACAGATCTAGGTTTTTCTGGCAATCTGATGAAAATAAGAGAAAATATAGGCTCACTAAATGGAATATTGTATGTCGGCCTAAAGATCAAGGTGGTTTAGGTATTGAGGTACTCGAACTTAAAAACAAATGCCTTTTAAGTAAATGGTTGTTTAAACTGCTTAATGAGACTGGGGTGTGGCAGGAATTATTACACAACAAATATATAAGGCTGAAGACATTATCGGCAATTCAGTCTAAGCCCACAGATTCTCCCTTCTGGAAGGGTTTAATGAGTGTGAAGGAGGAGTTTTTTAAACGGGGTTTTTTCAACATTGGTAATGGAATGAATATTCGTTTTTGGGAAGATGTATGGTTAGGAAAAATTCCTTTGGCAGATCAATATCCGTCACTATATAATATTGTGCGTCATAAAAATGTAACGGTAGCACATGTGTTAGCCCATACCCCACTGAATATTAGTTTCAGACGGGCTTTACTGGGAAACAGATGGACTTTATGGTTACAGTTATGCCGAAAACTAATGACGGTACATTTGAATGACGAGCAGGATCGTTTTGTTTGGGAATTGACAACCAATGGAAAATTTACGGTGAAATCTATGTATGAAGATCTAATGAGTGATCATACCCCATACCTGAGAAAATATTTGTGGAAAGTTAAAATTCCTTTGAAAATCCGGATATTTATGTGGTTTCTTAGTAACAAGGTATTGCTAACTAAAGATAATTTAGCTAAACGACGTTGGAACGGATGTATGAAGTGTGTCTTCTGTGGTGCACAGGAAACCGTTGAACATCTTTTCTTTGAATGTCCATTGGCTAAACTACTTTGGCGGACTGTTAATTTTACTTTTGACATTCCACCTCCAACCAATGTTACAAATATGTTTGGTAATTGGTTAAATGGAGTAGATAGAAAATCTAAAGCTTTTATCCGTGTGGGGGTTTCTGCTTTATGTTGGTCTATTTGGAGGGCTCGAAATGATCTTATCTTTAACAAAAAAAAAACTTTCCATTATCTGCAGGTTATTCACATGATGGTTCACTGGGTTCAGTTATGGGCTCTTCTTTCGCCGGAGGGGCTACGGGATGCCATGGCTTCTGGATGCATACGGCTCCAGACGGTCGCTCAGGATATCTTGTGCCAGGCTGGCTGGCGTCATACTAGGAGGCTACAATGATGTGTAGTTTTGCTAGTTTTTTATTCCGCTGGTTGATTTTTGTATCAACTGTAGGCGATGATTGAGACCTTTTTATGTAAGACTTAATTAAACGTTTGATTAATAAAAGGCCGTGTGCATCATCATGATGCAGAAGCCGGGGTTATACTCCCCATTTCGAAAAAAAAAGCTCTTGTTTTAGATCGAAAATTTCTGTAACGTTGCTACTGGTATAGGACTTCTTCAATCAGGTTACTGACATGATCGTATTCGCATGTATGTAATAACAGCCGCTCTCGTGGAGGCCCGAAGCACACCTTCGGCTCAAGGACAGTGGTCCAGCATGTTCGTCTTTGGCGACGACTTCGCCGACAACGGCAACCTCCCCAAGCTCAAGCGTGGCCAGACTCCTTCTGAATCCATCGGCGAAGACACGACCCGTCAGTGGAGCTATCCCTACGGCTCCTATCTCAGCGCTCGGGGACCAACCCCTGTTCCTACCGGACGCTTCTCCAACTACCACATTCAGTCAGATTTCATCGGTACGAATAATCAGATTCCCTAGCTGCTACCAAATGTAATTCAAGATGATACTAGATAATGTTTACTCCTAAATCCTATTAATGCATATCGCTTTGTCCCTGCAGCAAGGATCTTGGGTCTCACTGAAGCCCCTCCGGCGTACATGCTCACTCCAGATCAATCCTGCGACCCATCGGGCATGACCTTTGCCTTTGGTGGCGCCGGAGTGCACTCGGTGTCGAAGAGTGCGCCAACCCTCACAGCGCAAGTTAACATGTTCGCGAGCCTAGTCAACGACGGGGTCATCTCAAAGGACCAGCTCCGCCGCTCCGTCGCGCTCGTCGCCATCTCCGGCAACGACTACCTCAGCGGCGCCAGCGTTGAGGATGCCCACTTGAGCAGCTTCAGCGACGTGAGTAATAGCAGACTAGCTCACCTATTAACCGACCATCAATGTATATCCACATTGCTAATGAACTTGTCCTGCAGATGAATACCTACATTGGGGGCGTGACCTCTGAGATCGTGAAGAACGTGGAGCGGCTGCAGAAGCTCGGCCTGAGGAAGGTGATCGTCAACAACCTGCACCCCATCGGCTGCACGCCTATGCAATCCAGCTCGAGCAACTACACCACATGCGACCTTCTCGGCAACTATGGCTCGGCTCTGCACAACAACAACCTGGAAAGGCTAATGGGCAGGAAGAACAACGCCCACATAGTGGACCTCTACACTGCCTTCACCGACATCGTAAACCATGCCTCCCGTAAGTGAAATATCTCTCCCATAATATGATTCAACATCTCAAATTGCATATGAACATATATACAAATTTCTTTTGCATATATGCAGATGGATTGTCGGATGATGCCAAGAAGTTCAACCGCAATTTGGTCCCGTGCTGCGTGAGTGCTTACGATAACGGATACTGTGGGCAGCGCAGCCCTTCAAGGGAGCGCCTATACGAGCTGTGCGAGAATCCCGACAAGTTCTTCTACTGGGACGAGATGCACCCAACAAATGCCGGCTGGAAGGCCGTGATGAAGGCGCTAGAAGAGCCTTTGAAGGAGTTCCTTGATCGGGACTATGTTCCTTGATCTTCAACAACCACGCAATGGATGATGCCTATTTTCTAAGTTTTTTTTTTCAAGGAAATTAGTTGCTAAATTGGTGCATTATCTTTTTTAGGTTATACTAATAATATAGCTTTATAGTGTTCTAGTATGTTTATTTTCGAAGAAGGTTGTGTGTTTTGAACTTTTCGTTGATCCACAGTGCTCTTTACATATATGAATGAAACATGCATTGTTTTTTCTTATTGTCGTATATATCCTTCTCTTGGTGAGATTTGAGTTGGCTGAAAAGCCAATGTTGTGCTTGAAATAATTACTACCAAATTAACCAATTATATCAAATCGTGCAATACATATATGCTTACCAAGATGTACTGGTTGCTGTCTGTTTTGAGGATAGGGGCTACTCTCAGTGTTGATCCTCTCACCCTCTCACGAACAACACTTGTAGTGCCATGTGCTAGCTTTCAAACCAAAGCTTGTGGCCGTTCGTCTTAGATCTAGTCCCTCCGTCTCAAAATAAAAGGCACAGTTAATTTTCGAAAATTTAATGCATATTTTTAGCTACTAATATATGCTAAAAATATATGAATTGCGAATACATAAATTGTTTTGTTAAGTTTATCTTGTGAAGTATATTAATTTCACATGTATTTATGCCACAAGTGTTGTAGACAACCACATCCGAGGACAGGGCCACCTCACCTCAGCCAGAATGACTCGGCCTCTCCACTCGGAGGAAGAGGAACAGAAGAACTTCGACACAAAGGTGGAATTCAGCGGTCAATATCTATTTCGAAAAGAAAACACGGTAGAGGTTAGATGAAGAGGAAAAAAGTTCTATCCCTATGCAGGGTATCCCCCTGGAATGAATAGTAAACTCGCTAAAATAAAAACATTCAAACAAATCTTATTTTATTTCACAAGATACATGTATATGTTTTGCATGTGATGTAACTATTTCTTTTTGTAAAAGTACATATGTTCGTGTCCTCTCATAAAAAAAAATCATTGCTAAAAAGTTATATATTTTCTAAAGCATCAAATTTGTCTTCTCGTTACACGCACCACAAATTTTATCCTTTGTCCAAGATAGTTTATACGTGCGCATATAGCATGGATATTTTACATGTTTACTTTTTTTCTTGTTCTTTTCAGAATGGGACGTCATACTTCTCACCTGGGAGCATATGCTTCTGAGTGTTGTTTTAAATATTCAGTGAATAAGGCGTTTAAATTTAGTCAAAAGTAAATATCTTGTAAGTTTGGCCAACGTTATAGATAAAAAAATATAAACGTTTAGGAACCAAATCAACATTAGTAGATTCACTGTAAAGTATGTCTTTATAATACTCCTATATTTGTTTCATGTTATAGATATTAATATTTTCTTATTTATATTTAGTCAAACTTTGTAACATTGATATTTTTATTAAGTTTATTATTAATAAGCCTTATTTATTGAAATGAAGGTCAAACTGTGACAGAACTTTAACCACCGTTCTTGATATTTTGTTTTTTGTGTGATGTTATACACTTAGGATAAAGTACCACTATTATTTTGCAATAGCTAATTTTCTTGTTGATGGCTGTAGCATAAGCTCCTGCAGTCCTGCTGTCCTGGAGGTGAGACAATCGTTGTAGCTTTGGATACAAACAACACAACTAGCTGCAACTTAATCTAGTCGAAACTAATCATGCTGGAGCATCTTCCAGCACGTCGGGAGCTGCCAACAACTGTCTGTTATCGCACGAGCTAGTGCACGACCACTGGCTATCTCGGAGCAAACGGGCGCGCCACCAGAGCGCCCGGCTCAGAAACGGGTAGCAGCACTTACCGGATCCAAGAACAGAGCTCGAGACCCGCCAGGTGTTCCTGCCAATAGGACGCACGCTCTCGCTCCAAAGAGAATTTAAGAACAAAAGACAGAGCGGCCGAGGGAGAAGACAGAGAGGCGCCTCATTCCAATCCGTGCGCCCGAGATTCCGGCGGCGCAAGGCAAGGCCGCCGCTCTGTCTCCGACCGGGCCGTGGAGCTCCTGATCTCTTCTTCTCCAGTAAGTTTAGTGATTTTCTGTTCTTGACTTCTATGAACGGCATCCCGGTGTCTTAACTTTGCATCCGAATTTCTGCTCTGGAATTGAGGGCACGATGATGGGGTGTGTGTGTGTGTGTGTGACCGATGATGCCGACGGTGCATAATTATTAGGATTTAAGCTGTGCAAAGTTACTAGGATATCCGTTTCTTGATGTACCTGATCTAACTTTACCGAGCTGCTACTTTCAGAGAGAATTCCCTGAGCTGCAAAACTTGTTTAAAACCCCAGCCTGCGCGTCAGTAGTCTGATGAGCTCTCCTCGTGACACTTGTATGCATGGCGTGCGTATTGCTTTCCACATTTGCTGCAGAAAGTACATCGCATTTTGTCTGAAGATAGGTTGACTTCCAAAAATAGTATCGTTCTGAAAACTCTGTTTCCTGGATCAAATTGGGGCGGTCAGCTTACTGCATTTCCCCCCTTCAGTTCATCTGTTCCCCAGTCAGTAGTGAACTTCTGCTCAACTACCTTCGTTTACTCACCGGCTCGCCGCTCCGTATTTTTGGTAAATGGTTGGTTTCTTGGTACTTAACTGTATTTTGGGGAGGGCCATACTGTACACATTCATGTAATGTAAGTAGAGACACAAAAGGATTATCAAAGCTTCCCTACCAAAGTGAAACAAGAAAAGAAGTGTTTCTCTGGTTGTAAAAAGTTCACCCAAAGAAAAATCATCGCCCAGTTGGCAGCAAGTCACTGAAATCATTGAAGATTCGTAGGTTTACTTTCCCTTTTTTTTCAAATCCAAGGATGCACATTTTAGTAGACACTTGGACACCATGAAACACATTATTTATACGAAACAAATAACTGAACTTTGCTTTGTATCATGTGACTATGTCATGGTTCTCATGGCTGATTTTGTTGAGAGTGATATGGTCATGTGACAGGGCCCCATCTTTCCTTGGATAAACCTTTGTAGGAGGCATCTTTTCCAAGAGAAAGTACTTATATCTTTACCAGGTTTTTGGATACTTGCGAAATAATCTTGTCTTTGGATTGAAAAACATAGTTTTGCTGACAAAATTATAATTATTTATAACTGGAGTATATCTGAGAACTGCACTGCTAGAAACCTTATAATATATCTGTACATCTTTTCTGTAAAAGATCTCCTGATGATTAACCCATCAGTTATAATACGAGATTGTGACAAAAGTGTGACATTGAGATAAGTGAGGTTGTAGGATGTGTTCCTTTTATATTCCTTTCATTGTGGGCATTGAGGAATATATAAGTGAGGTCACAAAACATGGTTCCAGTTATATTTGTTCATCACAAAACCAGTTAATATTTTAAAAGAATAAATCTTGGTTTTTTTTCTGAGAATCCTGCCAAAAAGGACCAAATCTGTAGGAAAATGGTCCAACACCAGAAACGTTATAATGTCAAGTATTAAATGGGGGCCAAAATTCAATTGCTGATAATTAATGTTAATTTTTTAATCCTGACCCACAGGTCAATCGCCCCTCTGCATTGACAAATGCCTTCATGCATTACCCTCATAGTTTGCTCGACAAATGAAGGCCTAGTAGCGATGTCAAATCCCTGTTGAGACGTGAATGATTAGGCCCATTGTGTTTTAATTTACTTATGCCTGGTCCACTACTTCGATCTCAAGCTAATACAATGAACATAGTGGGTTCAAGGACATGTTGTTTTGGCTCATAGGTGTAGATGCACCATTTATAAAAAAAAAATTTTAAATTTATTTCAAAAAATTTAAAAATTCGAAATAAAATCCTGAGTGTGCATCCTCACATTCTATGTTAGCTCACAAAAGTTTGGTACGAAAAAACATTGTTTATGCACTATGTACAAAAGACAAAAAAAATGTCTCGTTAAAAGCTATTTTGGAGCGTCGAAAATTGTTTTTTTACACTGGCCACAAAAAATAATATTTTTCTGTAAAACATCATGCGCGAATATAGGTACACCCTGATATTTTTTTCAAAATTTTTAGACATTTTGAACTATGATTTTGAATAATGGGTGCATCTACACCTATGAGCCAAAGAGGACTTCCCATGGGCTCAGTGTCATCTCTATCATGGAAAACTTGGAAATGCATGAGTCCCTTGTAAACCTCCAATTGGCGTAATTAGTCAAAATAAATAAGTTTTTGTACCCCAACACGATTCTTTTTTAAATTGGAGTAATGGCAAATCCATTCTTGCTGAATGTATCAAACCTGTACTCTCTGGAAACCTCTAGAGTTTTCTGGATTGTGTCAAAAATAGAAAGACAATCTATATATTTAATTGCTTTACATATTAGTATTTAGCAATGATGCTTGTCCTACTGCTGCGTTATCTTGCGGCTCTTTGCCATCAAGGTATATATATATACTGTTTTCTTTGCCAATGTTTGTGCAAATTGAAAAGAAATTCCTTAGGTGCGTAAGAAATCTACATTGCAGTGGTATGTACAAGCTTGTTTGATTTCTTTTCTCACTTACATGTCAATCTAATTATGCAGTATTTTTTCGATTTTCAAAAGTCTGGTCATTTGATCTGGTACAAACTACAATCGATCTTTGTGATCCCGCAATTGTACTTCTCTAGAATTCTAGATCTAAATATCTATATGGTGAGATATTCTAAACATGATTTCATAAATCTAACAAACAACCGTAAGCGACGCCACTAGGTCTAGTAATCGATGCACCAAAGCATGCTTGTCATTTCTGATAGGTAGGATTCTTCTCAGGTTGGCATATGGTTTGGTTTTTGGATGATCATGACCCCAAGATCTAGATCTCTAGAAAATATTCAGATCTTTCTCCTAGTATTGCACGATGAATCGAGACAGGGCCACGGGATCTACTAGATGGATTGGGAAGATAGGTTTTGGGCAACCTTTTGTGAAAGATGTCATCTCAGAAGGGGATACAAGTGTGGATAGTGATATCAAAATATTGGTATTGAACTTCATTTTAATAAATGGCCGTGTGCATCGTCGGGCATTTCCCCATTTCGAAAAAAATCAAAATATTGGTCTCGATATTTATGCACAAAATATCTTTATATATCTTGAATGGTTATCCATTATTCAGATTTTTTATCCGTTTCTGCTCATTATATTCATGTCGCTGATGGTATTCGTATCTCTTTTCTGAATAAACATATTCATCCATCTTTTTGTTATCGGTATGATGCAAATATGGTTACAACCTGCTGTTCCTTTTCTTCTGTTCGAAACCATGTGGTGGAAATATCCAGCTGACTTATCCACTCTCTAGCTAAAGAGTAGAGTTCTATTGCTTAGAACTGATCTTATTACTGAATTAGCAGATAATTATTTTGTATAAAGTTTGGAGGATCGTGATAAGGAAATATACTCGGTGTTTGAAACTGGTCTTAAAAGAGAACCGCCAATGAGTACATTCATCTAAATACATTGCAGACATATTTATTTTGTAACCTAGGAGGCTAGCATTATCTAACTGTCTTTGAGATCCTCTTACTTTAATATTGAGCTTATTAGTACTTCTGATTCCTTTTTCACAGTGCCAGAAAGACCATAGATTTTTGGACAAGCGAGATCAAGCAGTGGACATGGAACAACAACCTCAACCTGCGATGGGTGATGTTGCTGGTGGATCACAAGTGTATCCTGCCTCAGCTTATGCGCCTACAGCAACAGTGGCTCCTGGTGTCACTCCAGCCGGTTCACAGCCAGCATCACTCCCTGCTAATCCAGCTCAGCTCAGTGCACAGAACCAGCTCCTTTACGAGCAATCGCAGCAATATCAGCAGCAGCTCCAGCAAGAGCATCAGAGGCAGCTCCAGCAGTTTTGGGCCGAACGGTTGTCGGAGATTGAGCAGACAACTGACTTCAAGAACCACGCGCTGCCACTCGCCAGGATCAAGAAGATCATGAAGGCCGACGAGGATGTCCGCATGATCTCTGCAGAAGCCCCGATGATCTTCGCAAAAGCCTGCGAGATGTTCATACTGGAGCTGACGCTGCGATCATGGATGCACACCGAGGAGAACAAGCGCCGGACCTTGCAGAAGAACGACATCTCCGCTGCTATAACCAGGACTGACATCTATGACTTTCTGGTGGACATAATTCCCAGGGATGAGATGAAGGAGGAGGGAGTCGGGGTGAGAGCCGGGCAACCTGCTCCGGTGAACACGTCCCAGTATTACTATGCGCAGCAGGCTCAGCAGCAGATGCCAGGTGCAGAAATGGTGTATTGTGGGCAGCAGGGCCAGCCGACGACCTATTTGTATCAGGAGCCTCAGGAACAACAGCAGGGGCCGCCTCCTTCAGAGCAGCAATCTTTTAATGAAAGTGGTTGATATGTGCTACCCTAAAGGCTGGAGTTGTCACCAGATTCAGACTTCTCATTTTAGCATGGACATTTTGAACTTTTATCAGGTTTTGCGTTAGCTTATAGGATGGTTATATCTCAGTTATTAAAAACATGTGGTTCTGATTAAGGGAGAGAGATAGGAGTTGGTCCATTGAAGTTTTGTTTTTGTCTTGATGTCGCTAGAGAAGGGTTATGATTTTTAGACTAGTTGTCCGTTAAAACGTCACCATGCCGTTTCCGTTCTAAATTTCCAATCCAAGCTTTGGGCTCTGGTGATGGCATTTTGACATTCAAATTAACATCGAGTGGCATATATAAGTATCATCTGCCATTCTGCCTCCCTGTGGTTTGTGTTGTCTTGATGAAATTTCCGGTCCTGTGGCAGCAATGGTGTTTTGCAAAACTAGAGTTGAATACCCCAGTTGATCATTCCGCAGGAAGCTCACGTAACTGGATGTACAAGGTGTTGTAGAGCGTCAGGGGCTTTTCGTCACGATGGAAAAGAGTTTTATTGCCTTCTCGGCCTCTTGCCCTCTTCACGCATTGATGATGCACATAGTCGTCCATGTCAAAAGGAAAAAAAGATGAACATAGTCAAAAGGGGCACAAGGCATTTTTGGCCTCAACAGCGTCGTCATCCACATCAGTTATCTGAAAACGGTCGGTTCCGTCTTGTGAATGCTAGCGTGGTGGCCAATTGAGCATCCACCACTGCCATGTGACATTGTTCATTATGGTGCACCTCTCCAAAGTGAATGATCCTGAGACCCAACCGACTCGATCATGGAGTATGCCTATATATATACACGGTGCATTACTGGGCAGGACCCATGAATTAGCCGTGCATTCCTGTACTTTGCAACTCGTCCACTGTCGCCAGTCGCCACTGCCGTCCATAGCCATGGCCCGGCAGCCGCTCCTTCTCTTCTTGTTCTGCTTTCTCGCAACTGCCGCGGCCACCACCAAGCGAGGCCAGCTGCGCTACATCACCGGCATGCCCGAAACCGCCTGCGCCGCGACAGAGCTGACCCCTTCATCGACCCATCGACTCAAGGTGCCTCTGAACCACCGTGCACATGTACACAAGTAGTTATTGGTAGAAATAATAATCATGGTATATAGTTTTTGCGATCAATATAAATAAATAGTTTCAAACATCTTCTGCAATATTCTTAAGACCATGGATTTTTCAAATGTAAATATTATTTAGTTTGTTATTGCATTACCCTAATATTTATCTTGATGAATAATATTTTTTTTAGTTTTTTGTGTGTGTGTGACAAAGTGGTGAAGCTTGACTGAGATTGTTAAGGGGCCTAGAAAACTAATCATGCTTAAAGTAGTAAGATATATAAATTTAACATAAATAAATATCTTTAAGGAATTTTTTAGAGTAGGGGGGCCATGGCCCCCTACCCTAGAAAAGCTTAGCCACTATGAAAAGAGGTATTTGGTGTCGTTTCACCCTAGGGCCCCCGAAATCTATGGACCGGCCCTGCTCTCATTGGCCTTCAACGAAGAGATGAAGGTGTACCCGCCTGCGCAGCCGAGCGGGATACTGGACACCTGTTTCGATTTCAGCGGTCAGGACAGCGTCAGCGTCGTCATGATACCCCGCGTGGCGCTAGTGTTTGATGGTGCCATGGTGGTGGACCTCGACGCCAACGACATTATGGTCGGTGGCTTCCTCGCCTTCGCGGCCACCAAGAAGGTCGGCATCATCGGCAACGTGCAGCTGCGAACTTTCGAGGTGCGGTACAACGTCGGGCATGTTGAATTTCTGTTGTCGTGGAACGGTGTTGACCTTTCGTTCCACCGGGTACGTGTTAATATAACGAGGAATAGCCCCTCGTAGGGCAATACAGAGTTGGACACGTATACGAGTGGTGTACTACACCATATCGTATACGTGTCAATATTACATCTCTAATACCCCCCTTAATCTAGACCTGGGAGAGGTTTAGATTAGCTTAAACTCATGAAGTTTCTTAGTACATAAGGATTCAATGAAGCCATCTGCAATCTGATCCTTGCTAGAAATAAACCGGACATCATGTTGCTTGCGAGCAACTCGTTCTCTCACAAAGAAAAAATCAATCTCAATATGCTAGTGCGAGCATGAAAAAATGGATTAGTAGACAGGTAGGTGGCACCAAGATTATCACACCATAAGCATGGTTTCTCCGTTAGTATGACACCAAGTTCTCGAACAAGAGCTTCAACCCAAATAAGCTCAGCAATGGCATTTGCAAGTGCTTTATATTCAGCCTCAGTGCTGGAATGAGACACTGTAGGTTGTTTCATGGCACTCCAAGAAATAAGATTGGGACCAAAAAAGATAGCAAATCCACCAGTTGAGCGTCTGTCATTTAAATCACCTGCCTAGTCTGCATCGGAATAGGCACTAAGAAGAGTGGAAGAAGATCTCTGAAAAGTGAGACCAACTCGGCTTGTGCCCTGAATATACCTCAAGATCCTCTTGACAGCAGTCCAATGTGCAGTTGTGGGAGCATGAAGATACTGACATACCTTGTTAAATGAAAAAGCAATATCAGGTCTAGTCATGGTCAAGTACTGAAGGCCACCAACAATACTCCGGTATCTAGTAATATCATCAGGGTCAAGAGGAGAACCATCTGTCAAGGCCAGTGTATCAGCAGGGGAAAGTGGTGTAGGACATGGCGTGCAGGAGCTCATACCAACATGTGTCAATAAATCTGTAGCATATTTTTCTTGATTCATGAGCAAACCATTGGACCGTTGATGAATTTTGAGTCCTAGAAAATAATGAAGATCTCCAAAATCCTTAAGAGCAAACTCTGAACTCAAATTATGAAGAAGAGCTGAGATGGCCTGATCAGAGGAACTCGTCACTATGATGTCATCAACATAAATAAGAATGTACACGGTGAGACCTGACTTGTTATATAAGAATAAAGAAGTGTCAGCCTTAGACGGAAGAAAACCAAGGGTATAGAGCTTGGAACTTAGCCGAGAGTACCAAGCTCGAGGAGCCTGTTTCACACCATATAAAGATTTTTCAAGTCTGCAAATATAATTTGGAGTAGCGGAAGACTCAAAACCAGGTGGTTGTTTCATGTAAACTTCCTCTTCTAGAACACCATGTAAAAACGCGTTCTTAACATCTAGCTGCCGTAAGCTCCATCCTCTGGAGACTAAGATGGATAAAACAAGTCTAATAGTAGCAATCTTAACAACAGGACTAAAGGTATCTTCATAGTCTATACCATACCGTTGCTTAAATCCTTTTGCCACAAGACGTGCTTTGTACCTGTCCACTGTGTCATCAACATGTTTCTTGATGCGATAGACCGCAGTCAATAACATTTTTTGTGGAGTTTGGAGGCACAAGTTCCCGCGTGTTATTTGCAAGAAGAGCATCATATTCATCTTGCATAGCTAGCTTTCACTTTGGATCAGCTAGAGCCTCATTGAGTTTTGTTGGTTCTCCTGTAGACGTGAGCAAAACATATCGAACAATGCCATCGGTATATTTTTTCTGACGAATACCTTTTTGAAGACGAGTTTGAACTCCAGGTGTAGCCACAGGTTGGGCTGGAGCAGCAGGCGGAGCAGAAAATCCGGAGGGATCAGCATGTGCATAGGAGGCAGCAGCACGTTCAGCACCGGCGCTGTCAGCATGATGAGCCTCATCATTGGCATGATGGCAGTCATCAACAGGAGAGGGCCCGGCATGCAAGGGAATCTCGGCAAGGGGTCGTCGGCTTCCGGGCTGGCGCTTGTTTAAATAGAAGGCCTTGATGGCGTGTAACTCACACGTTCGTTGGGAACCCCAAGAGGAAGGTATGATGCGCACAGCAGCAAGTTTTCCCTCAGAAAGAAACCAAGGTTTATCGAACCAGGAGGAGCCAAGAAGCACGTTGAAGGTTGATGGCGGCGGGATGTAGTGCGGCGCAACACCGGGGATTCCGGCGCCAACGTGGAACCTGCACAACACAACCAAAGTACTTTGCCCCAACGAAACAGTGAGGTTGTCAATCTCACCGGCTTGCTGTAACAAAGGATTAACCGTATTGTGTGGAAGATGATTGTTTGCAGAAAACAGTAGAACAAGTATTGCAATAGATTGTATTTCAGTAAAGAGAATTGGACCGGGGTCCACGAGTTCACTAGAGGTGTCTCTCCCATAAGACGAACAGCATGTTGGGTGAACAAATTACGGTTGGGCAATTGACAAATAAAGAGAGCATGACCATGCACATACATATCATGATGAGTATAGTGAGATTTAATTGGGCATTACGACAAAGTACATAGACCGCCATCCAAGCTGCATCTATGCCTAAAAGTCCCCTTTCAGAGTTATCATCGAACCCCCTCCGGTATTAAGTTGCAAAGCAACGAGACAATTGCATTAAGTATGGTGCGTAATGTAATCAACAACTACATCCTTAGACATAGCTTCAATGTTTTATCCCTAGTGGCAACAGCACAACACAACCTTAGAACTTTTCGTCACTTGTCCCGGTGTCAATGCAGGCATGAACCCACTATCGAGCATAAGTACTCCCTCTTGGAGTTACAAGCATCTACTTGGCCAGAGCATCTACTAGTAACGGAAAGCATGCAAGATCATAAATAACACGTAGATATAACTTTGATAATCAACATAACAAGTATTCTCTATTCATCGGATCCCAACAAACGCAACATATAGAATTACAGATAGATGATCTTGATCATGTTAGGCAGCTCACAAGATCCGACAATGATAGCATAATGGGGAGAAGACAACCATCTAGCTACTGCTATGGACCCATAGTCCAGGGGTAGACTACTCACACATCACACCGGAGGCGACCATGGCGGCGTAGAGTCCTCCGGGAGATGAATTCCCTCTCCGGCAGGGTGCCGGAGGCCATCTCCTGGATCCCCCGAGATGGGATCGGCGGCGGCGGCGTCTCAGTAAGGTTTTCGGTATCGTGGCTCTCGGTACTGGGGGTTTCGTCACGGAGGCTTTAAGTAGGCGGAAGGGTAGGTCAAGAGGCGGCACGAGGGCCCCACACCACAGGTCGGCGCGGCCAGGGGGTGGGTCGCGCCGCCCTAGGGTTTGGCCACCCTGTGGCCCCACTTTGTTTCGTCTTCGGACTTCTGGAAGCTTCGTGGAAAAATAGGCCCCTGGGCGTTGATTTCGTCCAATTCCGAGAATATTTCGTTACTAGGATTTCTGAAACCAAAAACAGCATGAAAACGACAAGCGGCACTTCGGCATCTTGTTAATAGGTTAGTTCCGGAAAATGCACGAATATGACATAAAGTGTGCATAAAACATGTAGATAACATCAATAATGTGGCATGGAACATAAGAAATTATCGATATGTCGGAGACGTATCAGCATCCCCAAGCTTAGTTCCGCTCGTCCCGAGCAGGTAAAACGATAACACGGATAATTTACTGGAGTGACATGCCATCATAATCTTGATCATACTATTTGTAAAGCATATGTAGTGAATGCAGCGATCAAAATAATGTATATGACATGAGTAAACAAGTGAATCATAAAGCAAAGACTTTTCATGAATAGCACTTCAAGACAAGCATCAATAAGTCTTGCATAAGAGTTAACTCATAAAGCAATAATTCAAAGTAAAGGTATTGAAGCAACACAAAAGAAGATTAAGTTTCAGCGGTTGCTTTCAACTTATAACATGTATATCTCATGGATATTGTCAACATAAAGTAATATAACAAGTGCAATATGCAAATATGTAGGAATCAATGCACAAGTTCACACAAGTGTTTGCTTCTTGAGGTGGAGAGAAATAGGTGAACTGACTCAACATTGAAAGTAAAAGAATGGTCCTCATAGAGGAAAAGCATCGATTGCTATATTTGTGCTAGAGCTTTGATTTTAAAAACATGAAACAATTTTGTCAACGGTAGTAATAAAGCATATGCATCATGTAAATTATATCTTATAAGTTGCAAGCCTCATGCATAGTGTACTAATAGTGCCCGCACCTTGTCCTAATTAGCTTGGACTACCGGATCATCACAATGCATTGTTTTAACCAAGTGTCACAAAGGGGTACCTCTATGCCGCCTGTACAAAGGTCTAAGGAGAAAGCTCGCATTGGATTTCTCGCTATTGATTATTCTTCAACTTAGACATCCATACCGGGACAACATAGACAACGAGATAATGGACTCCTCTTTTATGCATAAGCATGTAACAACAATTAATAAATTTCTCATTTGAGATTTGAGGATATATGTCCAAAACTGAAACTTCCACCATGGATCATGGCTTTAGTTAGCGGCCCAATGTTCTTCTCTAACAATATGCATGCTTAACCATAAGGTGGTAGATCTCTCTTACTTCAGACAAGACGGACATGCATAGCAACTCACATGAAATTCAACAATGAATAGTTGATGGCGTCCCCGAGTGAACATGGTTATCGCACAACAAGCAACTTAATAAGAGATAAAGTGCATAATTACATATTCAATACCACAATAGTTTTTAAGCTATTTGTCCCATGAGCTATATATTGCAAAGGTGAATGATGGAATTTTAAAGGTAGCACTCAAGCAATTTACTTTGGAATGGCGGAAAATACCATTTAGTAGGTAGGTATGGTGGACACAAATGGCATAGTGGTTGGCTCAAGTATTTTGGATGCATGAGAAGTATTCCCTCTCGATACAAGGTTTAGGCTAGCAAGGTTTATTTGAAACAAACACAAGGATGAACCGAGTGCAGCAAAACTCACATAAAAGACATATTGTAAACATTATAAGACTCTACACCGTCTTCCTTGTTGTTCAAACTCAATACTAGAAATTATCTAGACCTTAGAGAAACCAAATATGCAAACCAAATTTTAGCATGCTCTATGTATTTCTTCATTAATGGGTGCAAAGCATATGATGCAAGAGCTTAAACATGAGCACAACAATTGCCAAGTATCACATTACCCAAGACATTAATAGCAATTACTACATGTATCATTTTCCAATTCCAACCATATAACAATTTAACGAAGAAGAAACTTCGCCATGAATACTATGAGTAGAAGCTAAGGACATACTTGTCCATATGCTACAGCGGAGCGTGTCTCTCTCCCATAAAGTGAATGCTAGGATCCATTTTATTCAAACAAAACAAAAACAAAAACAAACCGACGCTCCAAGAAAAAGCACATAAGATGTGATGGAATAAAAATATAGTTTCGGGGGAGGAACCTGATAATGTTGTCGATGAAGAAGGGGATGCCTTGGGCATCCCCAAGCTTAGACGCTTGAGTCTTCTTGATATATGCAGGGGTGAACCACCGGGGCATCCCCAAGCTTAGAGCTTTCACTCTCCTTGATCATGTTGCATTATACTCCTCTCTTGATCCTTGAAAACTTCCTCCACACCAAACTCGAAACAACTCATTAGAGGGTTAGTGCACAATAAAAATTAGCATATTCAGAGGTGACACAATCATTCTTAACACTTCTGGACATTGCATAATGCTACTGGACATTAGTGGATCAAAGAAACTCATCCAACATAGCAAAAGAGGCAATGCGAAATAAAAGGCAGAATCTGTCAAAACAGAACAGTTCGTATTGACGAATTTTAAAATGGCACCATACTTGCTCAAATGAAAATGCCCAAATTGAATGAAAGTTGCGTACATATCTGAGGATCACTCACGTAAATTGGCATAATTTTCTAAGTTACCTACAGAGAATTTTGCCCAGATTCGTGACAGCAAAGAAATCTGGAACTGCGCAGTAATCCAAATCTAGTACTTACTTTTCTATCAACGGCTTAACTTGGCACAACAAAACACTAAACTAAGATAAGGAGAGGTTGCTACAGTAGTAAACAACTTCCAAGACACAAAATAAAAACAAAGTACTGTAGGTAAAAACATGGGTTGTCTCCCATAAGCGCTTTTCTTTAACGCCTTTCAGCTAGGCGCAGAAAGTGTGTATCAAGTATTATCAAGAGACGAAGTGTCAACATCATAATTTGTTCTCATAATAGAATCAAAAGGTAACTTCATTCTCTTTCTAGGGAAGTGTTCCATACCTTTCTTGAGAGGAAATTGATATTTTATATTACCTTCCTTCATATCAATGATAGCACCAACGAGTTCGAAGAAAAGGTCTTCCCAATATAATGGGACAAGATGCATTGCATTCAATATCCAAGACAACAAAATCAACGGGGACAAGGTTATTGTTAACGGTAATGCGAACATTATCAACTTTACCCAAAGGTTTCTTTGTAGAATGATCAGCAAGATTAACATCCAAATAACAATTTTTCAGCGGTGGCAAGTCAAGCATATTATAAATTTTCTTAGGCATAACGAAATACTTGCACCAAGATCACATAAAGCATTACAATCAAAATCTTTAACTTTCATCTTAATGATGGGCTCCCAACCATCCTCTAGCTTTTTAGGAATAGAGGCTTCACGCTCTAGTTTCTCTTCTCTAGCTTTTATGAGAGCATTTGTAATATGATGCGTGAAAGCCAAATTTATAGCACTAGCATTAGGACTTTTAGCAAGTTTTTGCAAGAACTTTATAACTTCAGAGATGTGGCAATCATCAAAATTCAAACCATTATAATCTAAAGCAATGGGATCATCATCCCCAATGTTGGAAAAAATTTCAGCAGACTTTATCACGAGCAGTTTCAGCAGTTTTAGCAGTTTCAGGCGAGTTTTCGCGCTTTGCATTAGAAGTGGAAACATTGCTAACACCAATTCTTCTATTAGTATTAGTAGGAGGTGCAGCAACATGTGTAGCATTAGCATTACGAGTGGTGGTAATAGTCCAAACTTTAGCTACATTCTTCTCTTTAGCTAGTTTTTCATTTTCTTCTCTATCCCACCTAGCACGCAGTTCAGCCATTAATCTTATATTCTCATTAATTCTAACTTGGATGGAATTTGCTGTAGTAACAATTTTATTATGATAATTTTCATTAGGCAAAACTTTCGATTTCAAGAGATCAACATCAGCAGCAAGACTATCGACTTTAGAAGCAAGTATATCAATTTTCCCAAGCTTTTCTTCAACAGATTTGTTAAAAGCAGTTTGTGTACTAATAAATTCTTTAAGCATGGCTTCAAGTCCAGGGGTGAACTCCTATTATTGTTGTAAGAATTCCCATAAGAATTACCATAGCCGTTGCCATTATTATAAGGATATGGCCTATAGTTGTTACTAGAATTGTTCCGGTAAGCATTGTTGTTGAAATTACTATTTTTAATGAAGTTCACATCAACATGTTCTTCTTGTGCAACCAATGAAGCTAATGGAACATTATTAGGATCAATATTAGTCCTATCATTCACAAGCATAGACATAATAGCATCAATCTTATCACTCAAGGAAGAGGTTTCTTCGACAGAATTTACCTTCTTACCTTGTGGAGCTCTTTCCGTGTGCCATTCAGAGTAGTTGATCATCATATTGTCAAGAAGCTTTGTTGCTTCACCAAGAGTGATGGACATAAAGGTACCTCCAGCAGCTGAGTCCAATAAATTCCGTGAAGAAAAATTTAGTCCTGCATAGAAGGTTTGGATGATCATCCAAGTAGTCGATCCATGGGTTTGGCAATTTTTAACCGAGAGATTTCATTCTTTCCCAAGCTTGAGCAACATGTTCAGTATCTAATTGTTTAAAATTCATTATGCTACTCCTCAAAGATATAATTTTAGCAGGGGGATAATATCTACCAATAAAAGTATCCTTGCATTTAGTCCATGAATCAATACTATTCTTAGGCGAGAGATAGCAACCAATCTTTAGCTCTTCCTCTTAATGAGAAAGGGAACAATTTTAGTTTAATAATATCACCATCTACATCTTTATATTTTTGCATTTCACATAGTTCAACAAAATTATTACGATGGGCAGCGAGCATCATCGGAACTAACACCGAGAAAATTGCTCTCGCATAACAAGATTCGATAAAGCAGGTTTAATTTCAAAGAATTCTGCTGTAGTAGCAGGTGGAGCAATAGGTGTGCATAAGAAATCATTATTATTTGTGGTTGTGAAGTCACACAACTTAGTATTTTCAGCGTTGGTCATTTTAGCAACAGTAAATAAAGCAAACTAGATAAAGTAAATGCAAGTAAACTAATTTTTTTTGTGTTTTTGATATAGCAAACAAGATAGCAAACAAAGTAAAACTAGCAACTAATTTTTTTATATTTTGATTTAGTGCAGCAAACAAAGTAGTAAATAAAACTAAGCAAGACAAAAACAAAGTAAAGAGATTGAGAAGTGGAGACTCCCCTTGCAGCGTGTCTTGATCTCCCCGGCAACGGCGCCAGAAAATATGCTGCTGCTTGCGTGAGGCAGCTCCTTGTGACGGTGCTGGCGTGTAGTTGACGTGGGAGATAGAAATCTTTGTGGTGTAACTTTTCTTCAGGTCCCCGGCAACGGCGCCAGAAAATATGCTTGATGGCGTGTAACTCACACGTTCGTTGGGAACCCCAAGAGGAAGGTATGATGCGCACAGCAGCAAGTTTTCCCTCAGAAAGAAACCAAGGTTTATCGAACCAGGAGGAGCCAAGAAGCACGTTGAAGGTTGATGGCGGCGGGATGTAGTGCGGCGCAACACCAGGAATTCCGGCGCCAACGTGGAACCTGCACAACACAACTAAAGTACTTTGCCCCAACGAAACAGTGAGGTTGTCAATCTCACCAGCTTGCTGTAACAAAGGATTAACCGTATTGTGTGGAAGATGATTGTTTGCGGAAAACGATAGAACAAGTATTGCGAGTAGATTGTATTTCGAGTAAAGAGAATTGGACCGGGGTCCACAGTTCACTAGAGGTGTCTCTCCCATAAGACGAACAGCATGTTGGGTGAACAAATTACAGTTGGGCAATTGACAAATAAAGAGAGCATGACCATGCACATACATATCATGATGAGTATAGTGAGATTTAATTGGGCATTACGACAAAGTACATAGACCGCCATCCAACTGCATCTATGCCTAAAAAGTCCCCTTTCAGGTTATCATCCGAACCCCCTCCAGTATTAAGTTGCAAAGCAACAGATAATTGCATTAAGTATGGTGCGTAATGTAATCAACAACTACATCCTTAGACATAGCTTCAATGTTTTATCCCTAGTGGCAACAACACAACACAACCTTAGAACTTTTCTGTCACTGTCCCAGGTGTCAATGCAGGCATGAACCCACTATCGAGCATAAGTACTCCCTCTTGGAGTTACAAGCATCTACTTGGCCAGAGCATCTACTAGTAACGGAAAGCATGCAAGATCATAAATAACACGTAGATATAACTTTGATAATCAACATAACAAGTATTCTCTATTCATCGGATCCCAACAAACGCAACATATAGAATTACAGATAGATGATCTTGATCATGTTAGGCAGCTCACAAGATCCGACAATGATAGCATAATGGGGAGAAGACAACCATCTAGCTACTGCTATGGACCCATAGTCCAGGGGTAGACTACTCACACATCACACCGGAGGCGACCATGGCGGCGTAGAGTCCTCCGGGAGATGAATCCCCTCTCCGGCAGGGTGCCGGAGGCGATCTCCTGGATCCCCCGAGATGGGATCGGCGGCGACGGCGTCTCAGTAAGGTTTTCCGTATCGTGGCTCTCGGTACTGGGGGTTTCGTCACGGAGGCTTTAAGTAGGCGGAAGGGTAGGTCAAGAGGCGGCACGAGGGCCCCACACCACAGGTCGGCGCGGCCAGGGGGTGGGCCGCGCCGCCCTAGGGTTTGGCCACCCTGTGGCCCCACTTCGTTTCATCTTCGGACTTCTGGAAGCTTCGTGGAAAAATAGGCCCCTGGGCGTTGATTTCGTCCAATTCCGAGAATATTTCGTTACTAGGATTTCTGAAACCAAAAACAGCAGAACAACGAAGCGGCACTTCGGCATCTTGTTAATAGGTTAGTTCCAGAAAATGCACGAATATGACATAAAGTGTGCATAAAACATGTAGATAACATCAATAATGTGGCATGGAACATAAAAAATTGTCGATACGTCGGAGACGTATCAGGCCTCATGGCCCAGCTTTATAGATAAAGCTACCCACATCATACAAAGTCAGGATACAAGTTTGCAACATGAAACCACACACCCACGACCCTGTCCGAGATCAGGAGAACATCGCCCCTAGCCGACACCACATGAGACGTCCTAGAAAAGCAGAATCGATACAAAGCCCTGAAGCGGGTCGAAAGAGAGACTAAACTGCAGCTCTAGTCCTCGCATGTAGCCTCCTGAGCTCGTCCCGCGCCTCGTCCAGCAGCGCCCTGTCCCTCCGTCTGACCAGAACCCTCCATGTGGATAAGCATATGATAGAAAGCGTCAGCCGGGTTACCGATCAACTTCCCTTCGATAGTTAGTTTATTCCTAATATTCCAGAGATACCAGCTGAGGGTCGCAAAGGTGAACCAAACTAGTCTACGAAGGGGGCCTGCCAGACCCTGCGCCAGTACGATGAAGTCCCCAGCCCCTGCCGGGTTCCAATCGCAATGAAGGAGTTCCCTAACTCCAGCCCACATGAATCTCGCCATGTGGCAGGTGAAGAAGATATGATTATAGTCCTCAATCTCTCCACACAGCGCACAGTGGCCGTCGGAGGGTCCCATCCTCTTGGCCACCTGCTCGCAAGACGGGAGCTTCCCTCTGATCAGCTGCCACATGAAAATCTTGATCTTAGGAGGTACCCTAGTCCGCCAGACCTCCTTGAAATGTGTGACAGCCGCCCCCTGCAAGAGGCCATGGTACACGGACCTGGTCGAGAAGATCCCAGAGTTCTCGAGCGCCCACGACACCTTGTCATTCTGCTCGTCCACCGGCAGAGCCTGTACTTCTCTGCACAAGTTATCCCATTCCACGGATTCCGCAAGACTAAACTGACGGCGGAACTGGATGCGCCATTCGCCAGGAATCCCCTCTAGCACCCTGGTCGCATGCACCGTCACATCTGGGTGGGTGCAGCAACTAAACAGGCGAGGATAGCGGGCGCGTAGAGGCCCCGGCCCCACCCACCAGTCCTTCCAGAAGTAGGTCCACTTCCCATTGTAAACCGAATGCTTCGCCCCAAGCTTGAAGTGCCACTTAATTTTCTGGATGGCATTCCAGAATTGTGATCCCCTCACCAGCACCTCCTTCGAGAAGAAGTCATGGGTGCCAAGATATTTGGCCCGAAGAAGGTCCGCCCACAGGCCCTCCTCATTCTGGTAGATCTTCCAGATCCACCGGACTGGCGCTTGTTGAGCGTCGATCTTCTGTGCTTGTCTACTGCTGGAGTAGCGAGGTAGTAAATCCTGTCGTAGCTGGATGATGTTAGAAGGAGGATTAGAGATCGATGTGTCATGTGTATCTGCAAACGTATGCCGAGACGTGGAAACATGGGCAATCGGATGGTTCAGTTTATACATTTCAGTGTGCTAATTCTGAGGTCATGTGTCATGATCGATGTGTGAAACGACAGATGTGATATATGTCTTTGTTACTTTGTATATACGTTGATCAAACTCCACAGCAGGGCCTTTGACATTGTCAGCTCGATCGGTCAATAACTTTTTATTGTTGACTTGTTGCACCGAGCCGTCTAAGCTCCGGCTGCCACCGGTGATCGGGGTGCTCCTGCGTGTCTGAGCCGTCAAGCACTCACTTGTTAGAACCCAAGTGTATAAGTTCAGCTACAGGTGTTAAAATTCAGTTAACTGTTGAAGACTGCGACGTGTCGGGACCGATAGCAACCGTTGATGCAGCATTGGACGGCTCGGACTATCACTCACCGTTTCACGCCAAAGCTGATCAAGCTACCGACGTTGATCGCCGATGCCACGGTTGGGACTCCTCCAACGGTCGCTTTTCAGTTCTGTTCAGCTTTACACATGTCTTTGACTCAACTACTCTGTAGTTTGCCTTCTTTGTCTTAGCTTCACAGTCCGGATTGCTCTGGGGTTTGGGGGTGTCAAATGCTTCGATTTCGATCTTGACTTCTTTCTTGCGAGCCTCTTTTTCTTCAGCTAGCTCTTTCTTTGTTTTTCTTCTCTTTGTTGGCTGTACATCTTCCTCATCACTGTCTTTATCAGTAGGGTCTGCTAGCCTTTTTTCTTTTCTCCACCTCTTCTCCTGTCTGAAGAGGGGCAGCGGTGCCTCCAATCATCTCAACTAGGCCTTTCAGCTTCTTGGCTTGAGCGGATTTACCCGATCTAGAAACTGTGGCATTTCAGTACCAATTTCCTTTAGAATTTATTTGTCCTGCTGCCTGAGCATTGCTTCTGGATTAACAACTTGCTCGGCCTTTGACAAGTATTCTGCATAGGCAGTCTCCTCGATCTGATGCTTGGCAGGGCATCTCCAACGCGGGGACCTAAATGGTCGCGCTGGGCCATCCGTTTTGGGCCGTTTGGGTGGCCGCGCGGACACCCGGACAGCGTCCCGCGTCCGCGTGTCCGTTTGTGTCGCACGCTACGCCCAACGTAGCGGCCACCCATTTGCCATTTTGCCCATTTGGCCTATTTGGCCATACATACTTATAAATAATATCTACAAAAAAATATCTAACAAATATAGAATAGTATCGAATAGCATAAAATGTAGCATGATGAAAAAATGAAATGTGCCATAGTTTCGAAAAATATAAAAATTACAAATTAAGATTGTGAACTCAATTTGGGTGCTCTAGGATCTCCTTATGCCTCTTCTCGAACCAAGCTCTCTTCACGTCGCTCATGGTGGACAAGTCGGCGTTCATGATCAGGTTGTCCTTGGCTTGCCGTTTCAGCTCAACTTACTTCGCCTTCAACTCCACCTCTTTGGCCCTTGCCATTGTTATGAGCTCAATTTCTCTCTCTTTGAGCTCAATTTCTCTAGCTTTGGTCTTGGCCTTCACCTCTTCAATCTCAAGCATCTTCTTTTGGACATCAAAGTAGTTCTTCATGTCCTTTTCTTTCTCCCGGCGCCTCCTCTCATCCCTCTTGTCCGTGGAGACCTCTCTGTCAGCATGCATCTCCTTCAAAGTGCCAACCAATTGCATGGCCGAAGCATCACGCTTCATGCCGGCTTTGGTTGACTTGTGGCCTCGTGAACGACTTGCACGAGAAGCGGAGCTATCGCAAGGCTGCCCACCATCAAGGTCAATGACCGTGGCATCTTTGGCGGGCTTCTTGCCGTTCAAGATCGCAATGTACCCCTTGTACCCCTCCTGGAACTTGGGGGTGACATGGAGTTCCTTCCAGCAATGAGGGAAGGCAAAGGTCTTTTGTTCATTGTTACTTTTGTAGAAATCCAAAGCTTGCCACACCTAGAGCAAAGCGAGACAACAATGAAAAACATATGTGCAAACATCGAATGAACAAGTTGAGGTTAAGAATCATACCAAGTCCTTCATGCCCAAGCCGCTAACGGGCATCCGCTTCACGTGATCATACGCCGCCTGAAACTTGTTGCATTTCGTTTGAATTGCTCCCCACCTCTTTTGGAGGGATATGTCGCTATGGTCGCTCTCAAATGCCTCCTGTCCGTATTTCCGATGTTCATGGAAGTATTCATAGATCCGACGCTAGAATGCGGTCCCCTTCTGCTCGGCACCTGTCAATGCATCTTGCCCAATGGTCAACCATGCGTCGACGAGCATCTTGTCCTCCTACACCGTGTAGTTGTTGGTTCTTTTGCTAACCCGGCGAACTCGAGCTTGTGCAGCTGCGGCTTGTGTGAGCTCCTCAGCGAACAACGGCTCCTCCTCGATGTTCAAGCTGCCGGGATGGCCAGTGGTGTCCTCCTCTGTGTCAACGGGAGGTGGCTGGGGAGCCTTCTCGGTCGAACGATATGGCACGGTGGTCGGCATTGTCGAGCAGATTGGCGGAGGGGCTGCACGGTGGAGGGTGCCTGCACCGATGGCGGCGCGCGCTTGATGGCGTGTAACTCACACGTTCGTTGGGAACCCCAAGAGGAAGGTATGATGCGCACAGCAGCAAGTTTTCCCTCAGAAAGAAACCAAGGTTTATCGAACCAGGAGGAGCCAAGAAGCACGTTGAAGGTTGATGGCGGCGGGATGTAGTGCGGCGCAACACCGGGGATTCCGGCGCCAACGTGGAACCTGCACAACACAACCAAAGTACTTTGCCCCAACGAAACAGTGAGGTTGTCAATCTCACCGGCTTGCTGTAACAAAGGATTAACCGTATTGTGTGGAAGATGATTGTTTGCAGAAAACGAGTAGAACAAGTATTGCAGTAGATTGTATTTCAGTAAAGAGAATTGGACCGGGGTCCACAGTTCACTAGAGGTGTCTCTCCCATAAGACGAACAGCATGTTGGGTGAACAAATTACAGTTGGGCAATTGACAAATAAAGAGAGCATGACCATGCACATACATATCATGATGAGTATAGTGAGATTTAATTGGGCATTACGACAAAGTACATAGACCGCCATCCAACCGCATCTATGCCTAAAAAGTCCACCTTCGAGGTTATCATCCGAACCCCTCCGGTATTAAGTTGCAAAGCAACGAGACAATTGCATTAAGTATGGTGCGTAATGTAATCAACAACTACATCCTTAGACATAGCATCAATGTTTTATCCCTAGTGGCAACAGCACAACACAACCTTAGAACTTTCGTCACTTCGTCCCAGTGTCAATGCGAGCATGAACCCACTATCGAGCATAAGTACTCCCTCTTGGAGTTACAAGCATCTACTTGGCCAGAGCATCTACTAGTAACGGAAAGCATGCAAGATCATAAACAACACATAGATATAACTTTAATAATCAACATAACAAGTATTCTCTATTCATCGGATCCCAACAAACGTAACATATAGAATTACAGATAGATGATCTTGATCATGTTAGGCAGCTCACAAGATCCGACAATGATAGCATAATGGGGAGAAGACAACCATCTAGCTACTGCTATGGACCCATAGTCCAGGGGTAGACTACTCACACATCACACTGGAGGCGACCATGGCGGCGTAGAGTCCTCCGGGAGATGAATCCCCTCTCCGGTAGGGTGCCGGAGGCGATCTCCTGGATCCCCCGAGATGGGATCGGCGGCGGCGGCGTCTCAGTAAGGTTTTCCGTATCGTGGCTCTCGGTGCTGGGGGTTTCGTCACGGAGGCTTTAAGTAGGCGGAAGGGTAGGTCAAGAGGCGGCGCGAGGGGCCCGGACCATAGGGCCGCGCGGCCGGGCAGGGGCCGCACCGCCCTATGCTCTGGCTGCCTCGTGGCCCCTCTTCGTTTCGTCTTCGGACTTCCGGAAGCTTCGTGGAAAAATAGGCCCCCGGGCGTTGATTTCATCCAATTCCGAGAATATTTCGTTACTAGGATTTCGAAACCAAAAACAGTAGAAAACGAGCAAGCGGCACTTCGGCATCTTGTTAATAGGTTAGTTCCAGAAAATGCACGAATATGACATAAAGTGTGCATAAAACATGTAGATAACATCAATAATGTGGCATGGAACATAAGAAATTATCGATACGTCGGAGACGTATCAGCGCTCGGCTGACAAATTGTCGAGCAAGTTGCGTGCACCGGTCATCGCAGCTGCTCCCAGGTGCTTTGGGCCTTTGGAGTTCGCCGGCGCACGGTTGAGGTCAATGGACGAAGGTGACGGCCCTGTCATGGACTCGCCCACCTCCGGTGACCCATCCCGTGACGGGTACGCGTAGCGCCCCGAATGCGCCCCCAATTCCTGCGCGTCGGGCGTGTACCCAAACAGGGCAGTCGGCGGGGCTGTTGACCTTGGAGGAAAGGGCCGGGTCACGGACGAGGCCGAGCTCCCCCCCCGAGGCCGTGCCGGCGCCCGAGATGATCATGTGCTGAGCGAGCGCTGCGTGGCCGTAAAAGAGCATGGCCTGATCTTGCATCACATTCGCCTTCACATGCGTCTGGAGTTGGAGGAGCTGCTCCGCCACCCGAACCTGCTCCTCCGCGGCAGCGGCCCCCTTCTTCCATTGCTCATGCGCCCTGCGCCGGTCGCCCCGCTTCTTGCTCTCCATCGCCCTCTGCTTCGCGTTGAGCTCGAGCTTCGCCTTCTTCGTCGCCGGCCCGGGCTCCACGACCACCGGAGCGTCCAGGACAGGAGCCGCATCCACGGGAGGAGCGACAACGGACGCGAGCTGGGCCTCGTCTCCGATGGTGGCGGTGGCGGCGGTAGGAGCATCGTCGGCCATCTCTAGGTTTTGGGAGTGGAGTGGGTGTGGTTTGGGAGACAGATAGGCGAGCCAGGGGCGGGCAAGGGGAGGACCCGAGCGGCCAGCGATCGGCGTCCGCGGCCACGCAAACTCGGCCCAGATTTGGCCGGTTTTGGGTCGTTCGGACGATGCGGCTATCCGTTTTTGGGATGGGTCCGCGCGCTGGGCCGCGTTTTTGTCCGGTTCGATCCATCCGGACGCGCGAGCGCGGGATGGATCGCCGCGTTGGAGATGCCCTCATTATGTAATTGGGGTAAACCCTAGCCGCCTCTGTCGAGGGTCTGGCCTTGTTTTTGTTGTCAGCTACTATTTTCTTCATAGTCAAACTCGAAGTTGTGTGCACGTTCATCGAGTTTTTGTCGTCAATACTGAAATCCTTAGTTCAGTCTTTTTACCACTAGGATTGGTACGAACTAGCAGTGTGCGTCGAGCCGATGGGGGTACGTCACGCGCCTTCGTGGCGTCGAGACGGAGATGAGCCAGGCTCACCGTTGCCGAAGTCGCGACTAGATATTAATAAAAAGTACTACGAGCCTTGACGGGTTGCCAACTTATTACAGAATACTAGATGATACCCCGCGCGTTGCGGCGGGATAGATTTATAGAAATTGTTTGTGCTACAAATGGCATGTTCGGCACAACACCAGTAATGATAATTACATGATAATTTGTTGTACAAATTGTGCAAGAGAATTGTTGTATCATAAGTGAAAGCTAATTTCTTTTTCATATGTTTAGTTGCACATTAAAACAACATCATACTAATAGGGGTTTCCTCTGTTCTGTACATCCGATTAAATTCATACGACAGCTTAAAATATTTATTTAAATGTAAATATTATATTGGGAGGAACTAAATGTGCTTCTATTGGAGCACATAAACTAAATTGCATGTTAGCATTAAAATACTCTTATTAGTTTTTTCTCTTTTGGTCTTTCCTTGCTGTCAGCCAGCCTAAACAACTAAAGCAAGTATATTATGAATTCATATCTGAAACATCTAAACCTTTGTCCACTTATATATTTGATATTATGGAATATATTAACATAGCAAGAACATGAAACAACATCATAATGATGTGAAACAACAGGTAATTGCAGTTTGAATGGAGTAAAGAAAACCTGATTGGGGGCTTACGGACATTTGATATTTCGTCTAAGTAAATTGGAGATCTAATACTTCATGAAATATGTTCTTATTCCATACACCACCAACGTGACATATTTTTGTTGTACAAACATAAAAAAGAAAGATGTGACAGACTATTAAGTATAAAAAATTATCACGCATACATAAAATAAATTACACCAACTAAACCAAATGAACGAAAACTACTTTGAAATACACAGAACATTGCTTTTACAGGGATGTTTTATAGATGAGGGAAACTATACAAAGGCTTAAGCAGCCTGGGAGAACAAAGAGAAAAACGAAAAGAAAACAACAGGGCAATTAATCCCCTAAATCCCGACACAGTAGATCATCTTGCGCCAAGTGGGAAATCTGAATAGGAGCTCCTCTTCCAAGACACGTCGGTTCTGGGCTTTCACATATGCAAATCAATGCACAAACTGGCCGAAATCTGTGCATTTTAATGACTGGCACTTTTTTAGGGATTTCCACCACCAGGCAAATACATTATAATTTGAGTTGCTTGCAATGGAAACAATCTGAGAATAAGAGATCCCAAACAGCTGCCAAACTGATTTCGGCAAGAGGCACCCCAAGAACATGTGCGCATCAGATCCTAACACCTGACTAGCTGAATGCCCGCGCGTTGCCGCGGAGCAATAATGTTAGCTATTGAGGTATTGATTTTAACAATAGTGTAATTCACCATGTGTACTTTGTGTGCACCTTATAACTGTATTGCAACAAATATCACCCTATACTTGCAATAAGTACTAACACATGGCAGGACCAGAACCTAGAGAAGTAATGAAAAACAGTTTCCCAAAGAGGGTGGACGAAGAGGCTCATAGCATGGTAGTATATACATAATTATATTTTTCTTCCTCAGACCAGATACCGAATGGATATGATGTCTTTCTTTTATCCATCTGCATGTCAATTAGCATTTATAAGTAAAAATCTTGTGCAAGTTAAAGTGCTGGAGATAAAATTTACTGTATGTGCAGCTTTCTCCATTCTTCTTAGAAAACTACTCTCTGATCCAAAAAAAAAAAAAGAATTGAAAAGATGTTTTTGCAAACAAACCCTCGAACTTTCTACTTCATCAACCCGCACTCCTCCAAACCAAACCAGAAACACTCTACTCGCCCGACCTCAGGCTCAACGTCAAACGTCCCCAACCCCCGTCTCAGATGTTGACGTCCCTGGTGGTGGCGCGCTGCCCCGACAGGCGGTGGAGTCGTACCGAAGGTCGCCTCTGGTCGAGGAACCCTCCTCCCCTTAGGATTTCGGCCGCCTCCGGCCGAGGAGCACCATGGATTAGAGCCGGGGTGGGGGGCGCCATGGTTTGGCTTCAGTGAGCGGCGGCGGGCGAGATGGCGGGAGGCGGCGGGAAAAGCCAAAGCCGGCAACCAGCGCCCAGGAGATCTGCGAGCACGGTGGTCAAGCAGAAGTTGTTTTGGCTATTCTTCTTTTAATTAATTTAGAATTCGAATTGGGATTACGAAAAAGGTAATTATACTATGCATTCAGACACTTATTTCGGATCGGAGGGAGTATATGAATATATTTTCTTAGGAAAAGTGATTTCTTTAGTTTGCAGCCAAACCACACTAATATAAGCTCGAATGGAAAATTAAATTATATCCCTTGCTAGCTGCTGAACTTGCATGCTTCTGTACTACATGAGAAGACATTTTACCATGCAACTCGTGTGTTTCTCTTAAACCATATCTATCGCACACCTTTTTTTTATAACTAATATGTTACGCGCCATGTAATTTCATTTGTTCGCTCATGTCAAGAGCAAGATAAATGAAACAGCCAAATAATAATCTTATATGTCCAATTGTAAATCTGAAAGATGGAAAAAAATGGATTCAGCAATCAACACACATCATTCGGGGAGGGAATCAGACTACCGGAGTCATCAGACCTTGCAGCTAGCACTTACCAGGCAGCAGTCAAAGATGAGTGAGCCGTTGCTTGCGTCGTCAGGTACAGAATGGTGACGCTGGTGGTGAAGAAGCAGTAGCTTATCCTGCACAGGAAGCCTGAAGAGTCGAGGGTGGAGGATACAGTGCGGAGGAGAACGCCCAGCTCTCTGCGGTCACACATAGCCGGGCGCCCAGCTCGCCAGGTCGTGCGGAGGAGGAGGACGTCAATCTTGCCGGGGTTGTGCAGAGCCAGAGACCCAGCTCGTTAATTAGGGTAGCGTGGAGGAGGAGTACGGTGATCTGGCCGGGGTCGTGCGTAGCCGGACGCCCAACTCATCAGCGTCGCGGCGCCCAACTCATCAGCGGCGCACGGAGAAGGACGCTGATCAGCTCGCTAGGGCCGCGCGGAGTAGAAGGATGCCTATCTCGCCGGATTCCCGCAGAGCCGGATGCCCTGGTTGGACGGTCGCGGGCAGAAGGAGTCTGGCGACCTCGTGGTGAGCCCGTCTAGCGCCGCCGCGGGCGTTGAGATTTGAGGCGTGGCGACAGTTATCGAACGAGGACTAATGTCCTACTTTTTAGCGCTAGTTGTTTTTGCAGAGTACGTATCGTAGTCGATGTCCTACTTTTTAGCGCTTGCTGTTTTTGCAGAGTACGTATCGTAGTGACTTGCTTTCCGTGAGCGAGGGCGTGGGCCATGTGTGCGGCGCGATCGGCCCATGGATGCGACGATCGAGCGACGAGGGACTGGACGACGTACCACGGTCGCATCCGCGTTTAATAGTAAAGATAACAAAAGTAGCAATGGGCATTATAAGGCCATCCACTTAAGTCCATCCTTTCAGAAGTCCATAAGACGATACAGAGACATCTCAGATTCAGCAGTAATGATCCAAACAAACACCGGTTACTTCAATAGCTTATGAGATAAAGAGCACCACACAAATTCAGATCAAAAGGATCAATATAAAGTGTCGTTAACCCTAGTTGCAGAAATAGTAGCTGAACTTTGGGTCAATAAATAGCCTCCATGGGCACTCGACAGATCAACCTATGAAATTTCTAATACTACAAAAGAAAAGAGCAGGAGCAGAAGCAATGTCCCTTTTCACGGCAGCATCACCCAAGATGAATATTCCATGAGAGAAATTCCAATATATCTAATTAATTCAGGGGAGATCGAGATTACATGGTAACAAAATACATGCTACCAGCAAGATAACGAAAATAGAAGATGCACCTGCTCATCTAATTAAAATTAAGTCAACAGATGAGAAATTGTGTGTACCAATGAAAGAATGAACTGCTAGACACCATCCGTAGGCAGTGAACCTGATTATTGCCGCTTCCTATTAGATTCAGCGACCAGCACGCATAAGCCAATAAATCCAAACAGATCAGGGGGATTTGAGGGAGCAGCACCCAGTCGAACAGCTACGGAGCTAGTACGCAACTTGTCAGATTGATAAACATATGTTTGGGGATTGAAAAATAGAGAGTGATTAAAATCGAGAGAATTGAGAGCAGGATGCTACCAGCGTGGAGATAGCCAGATAGGTGCCATAGGTGGCGACGCGAGCAGGCTTGCGTGCTTGATGCCGATGGCAACACGGGTAGGTTTTATCCTGGAGCCGGCGGCTCCTCAGTTCGCTCGAGCTTTCATGAGCCTTTGTGGCGAGGAGACCATACGTTGTGCCGGCGGAGGAGGGAGGCGCTATATGCCGACCGGGGGGGGGGTGCTGTACGCCGACCTGGTCGGCGCGGACCAGGCGCCGCACACCCCCCAGGCGGGTTGTTGGGCCGGCCCAATAAATTCCAACTCTTGTTTTGTTTTGCTTTTTCGTTTTTTCTGTTTAATTTTTCTTTTTATGTTTTTTAAAAGCTGGTTCTTTTTAGACGCGATTTTTTAAAATTATTTTAGTTTTTCAGAAATTTAAATATTTTCAAAATTTGAACATTTTTCAGATTGGAACAATTTTCAAATTGGAACAAATTTAAAGTTGGAACAATTTTTAAATTAGAACAATTTTTAAATTGGAACAAATATTTTTCAAAAAAAATATTATTTTTTATATATGAACAATTTTCGAATTTAAACAATTTTTATACTTGAACAATTTTCGAATTTGTACAATTTTTATACTTGAACAATTTTCGCATGTGAACAATTTTATACTTGAACAATTTTCGAATTTAAAATTTTCTCGAAATTTTTTAGTTAGAACATTTTACATTCAAAAATATATGTAAATTTAAAAAATTAAATCTTAAAAACGAAAAAAAGAAACAAAAAATAAAAAAACAGAAATGAAAAAGAAACAGAAATTAAAAAAACAGAACAGAAAAATGACTCAGAAAAAAAAGCGGCCAACTGGCCCAACACCCGAACTGGGCCGGCCCGTACCGCGCGGGGGTGTGCGGCGCGCGGTACGCGCCGACCTGGTCGGTGTATAGGAAATCCGCCGACCGGGTCGGCGCGAACGGGGTGCCGCACACCCCTCCGACCCGGCGGCTATTAATTGGGCCGCGGCCCATTAGGTAACATTTTTTCTGTTTTCCTTTTTTCTGTTTACAATTATGTTTTAAAAACCTAACTTTTTCTGTTTTTTTATGTTTCTAATATTTGTTCAAAATTTTCTGTATATAGATCATGTAAATGTACGATTTTATTTTTTAAGAAAATTCAAAAACCGTTCAAAATTTAAAATTTGTTAAAATTCGAAAATCATTAAAAAATCAAAATCGGTTTAAAAATTCAGAAATTGTTCGAAATCCAAAAATAATTCAAATTTCGAAAATTCGTTCGAAGTCAAAATTTGTTCGAATATTGAAATTCGTTCAAACTAAAAATTTGTTCAAATTTCAAAATTCGTTCAAAACTCAAAATTTGTTCAAACTTCAAAATTTGTTCAAATAACAAAATTGTTTTTAATTTCGAAATTTGTTCAACTTTTGAATATGAACAATTTTTAAACTTGAACATTTTTAAAATTTGAAAATTTCGAAAATTATTTTTGAACAGAAAAATAAAACGATAAAAAAATAAACACAGAAAAAGAAAACCGAAAAGGAAAAAGGAAACCGAAAACAAAAACCGAACAAAACCAGCAAAAACTGGAAAAAACGAAAAAACCCGCAGCTAACGGAAAAACCACCGTGCTATATGGGCCTGGCCCATGCTCGGGGAGGGTGTGCGGCGATCCGTATACACCGACCTGGTCGGTGTATAGGATTTGCCGGCGGAGGAGTTAATGCCGGTGAAGATGAAAGGCAAGCTGTCAACACCCGGATTTTTAAGTCCAGATGCCTATTATGTCGTACATCGCAATCCCAGGAATAATGTTTTTGCGAGACATAATAGTAAGTAGCATAGAGTCATCATTTATTACAACATATATTGTCTTACAACCATAGATCACATGATCCAATATTACACGAATATATTGTTCAACATCACAAATAGTAGCGGAAGCGAAGTAGTAGTGGACGATCTATTCCACAGGCAACGCTTGACGTTAGAAGACGATCCTAGTTATCGTAGACGTCCCGTTGTCCGTCATCCTGATACTGGTGCTCTCCTTCATAGTCTGGCATTTGAATAGCCAGGGCAAAGCCATGAGTACTTGTAAAGTACTCGCAAACTAACTCTAAGATAAAAACTCATTAAGTGTAAGGAGGTGCTAAGCTCTAGGTTTATTTGCATAAAGCCAAGTTTTAGTTTCATAAATCTTTGGTAAAACCTAAATCATGTGCTAGACTAACTCAAGTGGGAACATTAGTGTCATTCCCACTACTCATTATGGATCACCATAATGTCACCTTTCAAACCACCATTCATTTCTAGAATCAAAACATTTTAATGATAACGGAGATAATATGGCCTTTCCAATCATCCGTAACCGTGGACACGGCTATTCGAATAGGTTTAACACTCTGCAGAGGCTGTACTCTTGTGCCACAACTTTTGATTACATCCGTCGAGGGTAACCTCGAATCATCGTAACACAGTACGCGGATCATCAATCGAAACCTTTCACTTATATATGCTAGTATGAGCACCTCTCCCCATGAGCTTGGCCTCCCGGTGAAAACCGCGATTAACCCGGGAAGCGCACGGAGCTTGGGCCGTACATTCACCTCATTTCAACATCAATCCACCGATAACGGAGGCAGCCGCGGCGTAACCCCTATGATGTTTGTTCGAGAGGGAACCCATACTAAAATACACAAGTTTTTAGTTAAGCCCTACCCATAATCAGGTATTGTGGGGGTACTTGTATAATTGGAAGGGTATCGCATTCAAACTCAATCATCTATTTTGTCAAAAATCCCCATCTTCTCAAGGTCATATTCACCTTCAAAATCTTTCACTTCAGTTCATTTCACGAATGTTCCCATCTAGAGTAGTCAATTTTAGTTCTTAGCAATAGCAACCAGTCATGAGGGGGTGCTATCTATCTTTATTTGCTTAGGCTAACTTTGATGCTCTTGTTCTATTCTAGACAAGTGAATCATAATTCAAAAAGTACTTTGAAATAAATAAGCAAAAGCAAATGTAAGTAAAAACATGGGATAGGTAGTACATAAAAGTAAAGTGTGAAGATGCCTTTGCTCTTGTGGAGCTAAGCACTTGTTTTCAGCAAGGGTTAGCTTGCCTTGAGCTGGGTAGTTATCGAAGTTCTCTTCTTCTTCACGAGAGTAGCCCTCCTCCTCTTGGTATTCCTCGTTACTAGCGTCTATATACGAATACGAGGTATAAATACTAAGCCAAGCTCACATACTAAACTAGAGGCACTCAAAATAGTTCACACACTAGTCCTATCATCAATCAAACATGGCATGGTGGATTATTGGATTTGTCTTTATTAGAAAGAAAATAATTTCCTCTCATTATTCCTATTTCTTAAATTTGGTATGTAGGTCTTTAAAAGAATTCATTCCTTTTCATTTCCTCTTATTAAGATTTAATCTCTTCATATAATAATAAGGTATGAAATATAGGTTGACCCAAAGTCAACATTTCATATCTATTATATGTGAGTTCAATTTAATTGAGGTGCTATACTTCACATAGTTTTAAAACTTAACATTTAAATGAATTAAAATCTCTAAGTAATAATTCTCAAGGGTTCATTAGCCTAAGTCATTCCCCCTGGTTATTAGTACTTAGGATCAAAATTTAAATGAGAGGTAATTCTCATATTGGGGTTGAGTTTGAATTCCACTTTAAAATGCTATAGAAATGACTACATAGCCATTTTATTTGATCTAGTCCATGATCATACAAACAACAGGGCTATGTTATTGCATAATCAATTTGAGGACATCATTTGTGATTTATTAGAATTGGAATTACTCAAAAATCTATTTTGGTTGAATTTTAAATAAAGTTTGAATGTGCAAAAGTCCCTGTTTTGTCTTTTTTGTCAAATTAAATCTACAACGAAAATGGAGATGGGGCCAGTGGCATTGGATAGATAATTTCATGGGCTTTCCAACGGTATAAAGTTTGCTAGATTTGGTTTGGTAGAATTCAAACTATTCAAATTTTACTAAACATTCAGCAGGACAAATTTGGATAAAGAATAAACTAGATTTGAATTGGTGGGCTTAGGCGGGAAAGGTTATTGGGCCGAAACGAGGTTCGGCAGCACTTCGCAGCCCAACACGCGGCTGGCGCGCTCGGGCCGCGCCGACGGGGTGGGGGCCACCTGTCGGCGCCTCTTAACTCAGCGAAACGGTACGCGAAAGAATAGCCGTAGGATTAGAACTGAGATCTACGGCTGGGGAGCGTCGTCGTCACCGACGGGATTCCGACGAGGGCACGGCGGCAGTAGGGGGTCGGGGAACCTACCAGGCCGATGCAGGACTCGGAGCGGTATGCGCGGTGAAGGTGTAGTAGATGGGGAAGAGGTTGGGAGCAGCGGCGGCGCTTGGGGTGGCGCCAATCGTCGACGGTGAGCTGCGTCCCCCGGCGGCTCCGATCTTGAAATTGCTCCTCCTCCGGCGGCAATCGATCAAGCTATGGTGGTGAGGAAGATCAGGGGTGAGAGGGGAATCGAGTGGTGTGAGAAGAGCTTGCTTGGGAGGGCCTCTATTTATAGTGGCGAGGGGTGCCGTGGTGTGCTTGCAAGGGCGTGGCCATGGCGTGGCGTTTCGGCGAGCGAAAGGGCAAGCGAAGGACGGCTATGGCTAGCTGGTGTACGGGAGATGCTCAACCTGTATCGAGACCGAGAAAAGGGTGATGGGAGAGCTCGGGCGCGTGCAATGTCTATCCTCGGGCGCGCGTCATCATTTTGGGCTATGGCGACGGCGACGATGCAGGGCAGGCACGGGCGTCCGTCTAGCGTGTAGAGGGTGCAGAGACGATGCTCGACGCGGTGATAGGGATGCAGGGCGAGGACGGGAGCGGTCGAGTGCGTGGCGTCCTTGCGCGTCCAGGGCGTGATCACCACGCCGGGCGGCACGTCCCGGCAAGGTTTGGACACGGGCGTTCGGGCGGTGCCGTGCGGTGGCGATCGATCCGGTGGTACGGGCGTGATCCTTATGTATCGGGGATGCTCGAGGACATGGAGAAACGACGAGGGAGTGGCCGGGGAGATGGGTGCCAAAGGTGGCCGGCATGGCATTGTTTAGCATGTTCTAGGGTTTCTCCTCCACTTTAATCAGCCATGCAAGTGCTGGGCTAGAGGCGGGGGTGTAGGGGAGGCTGATGATCACTTTGCAAAAGTGGTTTAGGGTCAAAAGCTATTTGGATAATAGCATGTATCACTTAGTCTAGATGCTGCCTGCCACCTGTTCGACCAAATGGCCGCAAGAAACTTTCTTTCGAAATTTGAAAATCTTTTTGGTGATTCTCATTTATATAAATATTGTGATGTATTGGTGGTGGTGGCACTCAATTTGGAATTGATTTGCAACTTTTCAAAATTTGGGGTGATCTTCTTTTCTCCCGGGTTCCCTCTTTGCCCTCTTATTCTGGTCAACCTAGTCAACTTTAGGGAGGGTGGTCAACATCAAAGTTACTCACCTTGACATGTTCTTGGATGACCTGGCTTTAGTTGACCTTGCTTAGTTCAAGATTTGAGAAATACAGAAGGGTAAAGTGGTGAAGAAAATAAATTTGGGTTATGTGACCATTATCACATGTGTGATGAAATCTTGATTTCTTTTGATTTGATTCTTGATCCAAGGATGCAAAAGGGTTAGTTTATCACATTGAAGCATTTTAGAAGCAATGGGGCAAGCAAACTTGGCCTTGGTGGAGGATTGGTTATTTTACATAGAGTGTATGAGAGTGAGAGATGGGTTTTTCCCATTTTCTTTATTTCTCCTCAAATTAGGGTTTAGTGATCTTGCTTAGGGTTCACTTAACAATACTTAGTCATACTAACACTCATCATGGCAATTGCACAAAAGAATATCACTCAAATGCATATATCTATATGTGGCACTATATGCATGGAAAAAGTTTTTGTTAATTGCAAATTTTGGGTTTGGGGAATTTCTCTTTCTTGTTTATTATTGTTGAAACTTGGGATGTTACAAACCCTTCCCCCTTACAAAAGATCTCGTCCCGAGATCTGAGAAAACTAGGTACTAAAGAGATCTGGGTACTCAGTCCTCATAAAGTCTTCTCTCTCCCAAGTGGCTTCTTCTTCGGTGTGATTACTCCATTGGATCTTCAGAAACTTGATACTTCGGGTACGGGTGGTTCGAAAGCTTCTTCCGGGATGCGAATAGGTACTTCGCGGTAGGTCGGATCTGAGTTGATATCCACGGCTTGATGGTCGATGTTCTTGAAAACCTCGGTCTTCTCGGGTACTTCTAAACATTTCGGAGTAGCGAGATGTGAAACACATTGTGTACCAACGACATTTCTTCCGGTAACTCCGGTGATAGGATACTTCTCCTCGGCGACTCAGGACCTTGAAAGGTCCGACATATCGGGGTGCGAGCTTCCCTCGAAGTTGAAATCTCTGCATTCCCTTAAGAGGGGACACTTTGAGATATACGAAATCTCCGATCTCGAAGGTCATCTCTCGGCGTCTCTTGTCGGCGTAGCTCTTCTGTCTTGATTGGGCTGTCTTGAGGTACTCACGAATCTTGTGAACCTTCTCTTCGGCTTCTCGGAGAATGTACTGGTCCAAAGATTTGACTCTCTCCTACTTCAGACCAATTCGAGAGGGTACGGCACTTCCTTCCATACGGTGCTTCGAAGGGGGCCATGCGCAAGGCGGCTTGGTAGGCTGTTGTTGTACGAGAATTCTGCGTACGGCAAGCGGTCTTCCCACTTAGATCCATACTCTAGCACACATGCTCTCAACATATCTTCTAATATCTGGTTTACTCTTTCGATCGTCCATACTGTACGCGGGTGATAGGTCTGTGCTTGAAATTCGAGACGAGTTCCGAGTCCTTCATGTACTTTACGCGAGAATCTGGAGGTGAATTGGGATCCCCTGTCGGATACTATCGACTTCGGGGTTCCGTGCAGGCTGACTATCCTTGAGATATATAGCTCTGCGAGTCTTGGTCCTTGATAGGTGGTCTTGACGGGGATGAAGTGGGCGACTTTGGTCAGTCTGTCGACCACTACCCAGATGGAATCATTTCCTTTACTAGACTTGGGCAGTCCGGTGATGAAGTCCATTCCTACGGAATCCCACTTCCATTCGGGAATCCGTAGGGGTTGCAACGATCTGCGGGCGTTGGTGTTCTGCTTTGACTCTTTGACGGATGTCACACTTGGCGATGTAGCTTCCAATTTCTCTCTTCATTCCATGCCACCGAATTGCTCCTTCAAATCCTGGTACATCTTGGTTCCTCCGGGGTGAATGGAGTATAGGGTGTCGTGAGCTTCTTTCGGGATAACTTGCTTCAATTCGAGTCTGACGGTACGCAAAGGCGCTTGTTATACCATAGCACTCCTTCTTCATCTATGGTGAATCCTGGTGCTTTTCCGGCGGCTATTTGGTTCTTGATTCCGTCAATGCTAGCATTTCCTTTCTGAGCTTCTTTGATCTGACTAATCAGGGTGGGTTGGAGTTCAATGCTGGCGAGGTATCCTTCGCTAACCAGTTCAAGTCTAAACTGTTCAAATTCTTCAAACAGGCTAGGCTGCTCAATTGCTAACATGGAGTTTAACTGACACGGCAGTCTACTCAGAGCATCCGCTACCACATTGGCCTTGCCGGGGTGATAGTGGATTTCCATGTCGTAGTCCTTGATTAACTCTATCCATCTGCGCTGTCTCATATTCAGCTCCTTCTGCGTGAAGATGTACTTCAAGCTCTTGTGATCCGAGTAAACCTCGCATCGATTACCCATGAGGTAATGACGCCATACTTTCAGCGCTAACACCACTGCTGCTAGCTCTAAGTCATGGGTTGGGTAGTTCTGTTCATGCGGCTTCAGCTGTCTTGATAGGTAAGATATCACTTTGCCTTCTTGCATCAGCACACATCCAAGACCAATCTTGGAGGCGTCACGATACACATCGAAGGGCTTGGTAATATCCGGCATCACCAAAATTGGGGCTGTTGTCAATCTTAACTTGAGCTGTTGAAAGCTCTCTTCACACTTGTCGGTCCATTCGAACTTCCGGTCCTTCTTCAACAATTGAGTCATTGGTCTTGCTATGCTCGAGAATCCTTCAACGAATCGGCGGTAGTATCCCGCCAATCCGAGAAAAGCACGGACTTCGGTCTGAGTGGTTGGGGCTTTCCATTCTTCAACAGTCTTGATTTTTGCGGGGTCAACGGCAATTCCTCCGAGTCGACAAGATGTGACCCAAGAATCCGACTTCTTTCAACCAGAATTCACACTTGCTGAACTTGGCATACAACTGATGTTCCCGAAGGGTATCTAGGACCACTTCCAAATGTTGCTCATGTTCTTCCTCGGACTTGGAGTATATGAGGATGTCATCGATGAAGACAACCACAAACTTGTCCAGGAAGTTCATAAAGATCTTATTCATGAGATTCATGAAGTAAGCGGGGGCATTGGTCAATCCAAATGACATGACATTGTACTCATACAATCCATATCTGGTGGTAAAGGCGAGTTTTGGGGATATCGGTGGCACGAATCTTCAGCGATGGTATCTGTCCGCTGAGATCAATCTTCGAGAATACTCGGGCTCCGGTCGGCTGGTCAAACAGATCTTCTATCTTGGGCAATGGATACTTGTTCTTAATGGTGACATCGTTAAGCTTACGATAGTCGTAACCAAACGAGTGGCACCGTCCTTTTTATCCACAAACAAAGCCGGCGATCTCCGGGGTGACGCACTTGGTTGAATCGGACCTTTGAATAGCATATCATCCAGCTGCTTCTTCGGTTCCACTAACTCTGCCGGGTTCATGCTTCGTAAGCTCTCCGGGCTATAGGTCCGGTTCCGAGGATTAACTCGATGATAAACTCGATATCCCGATGCGGGGGCATACCGGGTAGATCATCCGGGAACACATCAGGATATCGACAAACGACCCTGATCTGATCCAAGGTGGGTTTGGCTAGGCTTTGGTTACAGGTAAATTTTCGGGGCATCTTTTCAGATATGTGTTTGACTATTATCCCGGTGCTACTAGTCATGGTGATGGCCTTCTTGGCACAATCAATCAGTCCATGATGTTTCGCCATCCAGTCCATTCCCAGGACTACTTCCAAACCTTTGGCTCCCAGAACAATCAAATTTGCATAGAAATCTATTTCATGTATTCTGATTGGCACATCTTTGCAAATTTTTCTAGCTTTAGTTGTTGATCCAGGAATTTGAACTATCATGACATGCTTCAAACTGATGGGTTGAATCTTACTAGTGCATGCAAAATCTTCGGTAATGAATGAATGCGATGCTCCAGAATCAAACGAGCACTCTTGCGGGTATTGAGTTAACGAGAAAACATACCCGGCACCACGTACGGGGCTTCCCGAGCTTCTTCTGCATTCATATGGTAGAGGCGGCCGTTGCGGTTGTTCGGGTTGTTGGGGGCGAACTTCTTGTTGGTGGTGACACGACGCTGCTGCTGCGCAGGGCCTGAGGTGTTGGCGGCAGTCTTGGCGAGCTTCTTGGGGCACTCATAGGAGAAGTGTCCAGCCACTCCGCACTGGTAGCAGTTGTAGGTGGACTTGTCCTTGGGGGTGATGGGAACAGCGTTGCTCCCAGTCCGTGGAGCAGTGTTGGAGTTATTGTTGGGGGCGCGAGGTGGGGCGCGGTTGAAGTTGCTGTGGTTGTTGTTGTTGTTGTAGTTGGTGTGTCCTCCCGACCTGGGGTTTCCTCCACTCCTGTTCTGATAACTCGGACGTGGATTACGCATCGGGGGCTTGTTGCTTCTTGGGGCGAACCCTCCACCCGAGTTGGGGCGATACTTGTGGTTGTTGCTTGGGCCCACTCTGGTTCATCATACGGCGCTTGCGGTTCTCATTGGCTTGGTGTATCTTCCCCTCCATCCGAATGGCGGAGTCAACGAGTGCTTCTAAGTCAGCAAAGGGGATGTTGATCGGCACGATCCGCATCTCATCATGCAGTCCATTCAGAAACCTCTCCTTCCTCTTCTCGACGGTGTCCGTCTCATCCGGGGCGTACCTTGACAAAGTGAGGAACTTGTCGCGGTATTCTACCACGGTCATTCTTCCTTGCTTCAGTTCCCTGAACTCGTCCCTCATCTTCTTAATCAAACCCGGGGGCACATGATACTTGCTAAACTTGAGTTTGAAGTCCTCCCAAGTCATCAGGTTCCCCGCATGTAAGGCGCGGGTACTTGTCCACCAGGCACGTGCAGGTCCAGCCGGATAGTGGGTGGCGAACAACACCTTCTCGTTGTCCTCCACTCCGGCAACCTCGAGATTGTTCTCCATAGTCCGGAGCCAATCATCGGCATCGAGGGGTTCCTCGGTCTTGTTGAACACGGGTGGGTTAGTGTTCGGAAGTTTTTCAGCTTTGACCCCGGGTGGTCGTGGTTTCCGTGGCCTTGATTGCCCTGAGCAAGTTGTTGAAGTGCGGCTAGGTTGGCTTGCCGTTCAGCTCTCTCAACTTCTCTATCAGCCAACATCTGTTGCAACATCTGCATCATTGCCTCCTGAGTCATGTTGCGAGTTGGGGGTGCCATCTGAACAGTGATAGGGATCATGAGATAAGAGGGAAATGTCTATGGCTCATTTTGGGGTAAAATACAACTTAAACTTGATTCATAAATATAATAATATTACACACACACAAACATAGTCATGGAGGTAGCACATATTACAAGCCAGATGTTCAGGAGGGTTTTAAGAACCCTTTCAACAATCTACGATACATGGGGCAGGTACAAAGGACCAATACATAACACGGGGCGCAAGTGCTCAGACGGGACTACTCGCCATCGACGTTGATAGGATAGACATTGTCTACCCCAGCATCGAGGTGCTCGTGGCCATCCTCGTAAGGGTGGAACTCCAGGTCGTCGTCTTCCTCCTCCTCGTAGTCGTCGTCGTTGCTGACGTAGGAGTAGCCGTCCCCACTGGATGTTCTCCCCTTCACCTTCGCCTTCCGGCTCCCGAGATCCGCTCGGCTTGGGCAGCGATGGTCGCCTTCAGAGTGGCGATCCTGGTCTTCAGGCGGTTGATGGCGTGATCCTTCTTCTGGTTGGCACGGCGGAGTGCCCTGCGTTCTCCGGCGATCACCTTGATGGTGTCTGCCTGCTGTGCCAACTGGATGTGAGTGTGGTTGGCGTATTCGCGGGAGTTGTCGAGGTCGATGCGGGTCTCGCTCAGCATGAAGTCAAGATGATCAACATGGTGGCGAAGCTGCGGGTGTGACGGCAGGTTCATTGGCACCCGAGTGAGTTGTGCCTTGCATAGTGCACAAAGCGACTGTCGGTGAAGTCCATGAAGTTTTGCCCGCACGGACGTGCGAGTCCTTCCTGAAGTCCCCTTGCGAGACCATCCGCCCGGTTGTTCTCCCCGAAGGAGAACTCGGATCCTTGCGCTCATTGGGAGCGTGAACCTTCCACGAAGGTCCACCATGATCACCCACGAAGTTGACCACCGGGTTGGTCATTCAGCATTCCGCCAAAGACTTCCGGTGGTGGGCGCCCGAGGAACTCGGAGAGGGAGAAGAGGTCCCTCTCGAAGATGATCTCTCCACCGTTCCCCAACTGATAGAACTCAGTCTGGAGAAAGGGCTGCGCGTCCACGACGTGATCCATCTGTAGAGAGATGAGATGATTAGGTTAGATAAGTGCAAGTGTTCCAAATTTTAGTTCTCTTAGAAGAAGGGCATGAATTTAAAGTTTGTAAAAGACTCTTCAAGGTAAGGAAGTGAATAAGATTTTCATAACTAGTCAAATCATGGAATTTGAAACTAAGTTTTTGAGCGTCCATTCTAACTAGGGTCTCCTAAGGTCAAACAACGGCTCTGATACCAACTTGTCAACACCCGGATTTTTAAGTCCAGATGCCTATTATGTCGTACATCGCAATCCCAGGAATAATGTTTTTGCGAGACATAATAGTAAGTAGCATAGAGTCATCATTTATTACAACACATATTGTCTTACAACCATAGATCACATGATCCAATATTACACGAATATATTGTTCAACATCACAAATAGTAGCGGAAGCGAAGTAGTAGTGGACGATCTATTCCACGAGGCAACGCTTGACGTTAGAAGACGATCCTAGTTATCGTAGACGTCCTGTTGTCCGTCATCCTGATACTGGTGCTCTCCTTCATAGTCTGGCATTTGAATAGCCAGGGCAAAGCCATGAGTACTTGTAAAGTACTCGCAAACTAACTCTAAGATAAAAACTCATTAAGTGTAAGGAGGTGCTAAGCTCTAGGTTTATTTGCATAAAGCCAAGTTTTAGTTTCATAAATCTTTGGTAAAACCTAAATCATGTGCTAGACTAACTCAAGTGGGAACATTAGTGTCATTCCCACTACTCATTATGGATCACCATAATGTCACCTTTCAAACCACCATTCATTTCTAGAATCAAAACATTTTAATGATAACGGAGATAGTATGGCCTTTCCAATCGTCCGTAACCGTGGACACGGCTATTCGAATAGGTTTAACACTCTGCAGAGGCTGTACTCTTGTGCCACAACTTTTGATTACATCCGTCGAGGGTAACCTCGAATCATCGTAACACGATGACGCGGATCATCAATCGAAACCTTTCACTTATATATGCTAGTATGAGCACCTCTCCCCATGAGCTTGGCCTCCCGGTGAAAACCGCAGTTAACCCGGGAACTGCACAGGGCTTGGGCCGTACATTCACCTCATTTCAACATCAATCCACCAGTAACGGAGGCAGCCGCGGCGTAACCCCTATGATGTTTGTTCAGAGGGAACCCATACTAAAATACACAAGTTTCTAGTTAAGCCCTACCCATAATCAGGTATTGTGGGGGTACTTGTATAATTGGAAGGGTATCGCATTCAAACTCAATCATCTATTTTGTCAAAAATCCCCATCTTCTCAAGGTCATATTCACCTTCAAAATCTTTCACTTCAGTTCATTTCACAAATGTTCCCATCTAGAGTAGTCAATTTTAGTTCTTAGCAATAGCAACCAGTCATGAGGGGGTGCTATCTATCTTTATTTGCTTAGGCTAACTTTGATGCTCTTGTTCTATTCTAGACAAGTGAATCATAATTCAAAAAGTACTTTGAAATAAATAAGCAAAAGCAAATGTAAGTAAAAACATGGGATAGGTAGTACATAAAAGTAAAGTGTGAAGATGCCTTTGCTCTTGTGGAGCTAAGCACTTGTTTTCAGCAAGGGTTAGCTTGCCTTGAGCTGGGTAGTTATCGAAGTTCTCTTCTTCTTCCTGAGAGTAGCCCTCCTCCTCTTGGTATTCCTCGTTACTAGCGTCTATATACGAATACGAGGTATAAATACTAAGCCAAGCTCACATACTAAACTAGAGGCACTCAAAATAGTTCACACACTAGTCCTATCATCAATCAAACATGGCATGGTGGATTATTGGATTTGTCTTTATTAGAAAGAAAATAATTTCCTCTCATTATTCCTATTTCTTAAATTTGGTATGTAGGTCTTTAAAAGAATTCATTCCTTTTCATTTCCTCTTATTAAGATTTAATCTCTTCATATAATAATAAGGTATGAAATATAGGTTGACCCAAAGTCAACATTTCATATCTATTATATGTGAGTTCAATTTAATTGAGGTGCTATACTTCACATAGTTTTAAAACTTAACATTTAAATGAATTAAAATCTCTAAGTAATAATTCTCAAGGGTTCATTAGCCTAAGTCATTCCCCCTGGTTATTAGTACTTAGGATCAAAATTTAAATGAGAGGTAATTCTCATATTGGGGTTGAGTTTGAATTCCACTTTAAAATGCTATAGAAATGACTACATAGCCATTTTATTTGATCTAGTCCATGATCATACAAACAACAGGGCTATGTTATTGCATAATCAATTTGAGGACATCATTTGTGATTTATTAGAATTGGAATTACTCAAAAATCTATTTTGGTTGAATTTTAAATAAAGTTTGAATGTGCAAAAGTCCCTGTCTTGTCTTTTTTGTCAAATTAAATCTACAACGAAAATGGAGATGGGGCCAGTGGCATTGGATAGATAATTTCATGGGCTTTCCAATGGTATAAAGTTTGCTAGATTTGGTTTGGTAGAATTCAAACTATTCAAATTTTACTAAACATTCAGCAGGGACAAATTTGGATAAAGAATAAACTAGATTTGAATTGGTGGGCTTAGGCGGGAAAAGCTAATGGGCCGAAACGAAATTCAGCAGCACTTCGCAGCCCAACATGCATCTGGTGCGCTCGGGCCGCGCTGACAGGGTGGGGGCCACCTGTCGGCGCCTCTTAACTCAGCGAAACGGTACGCGAAAGAATAGCCGTAGGATTAGAACTGAGATCTACGGCTGGGGAGCGTCGTCGTCACCGACGGGATTCCGACGAGGGCACGGCGGCAGTAGGGGGTCGGGGAACCTACCAGGCCGATGCAGGACTCAGGCAGTATGCGCGGTGAAGGTGTAGTAGATGGGGAAGAGGTTGGGAGCATTGGCGGCGCTTGGGGTGGCGCCAATCGTCGATGGTGAGCTGCGTCCCCCGGCGGCTCCGATCTTGAAATTGCTCCTCCTCCGGCGGCAATCGATCAAGCTATGGTGGTGAGGAAGATCAGGGGTGAGAGGGGAATCGAGTGGTGTGAGAAGAGCTTGCTGGGAGGGCCTCTATTTATAGTGGCGAGGGGTGCCGTGGTGTGCTGCAAGGGCGCGGCCATGGCGTGGCGTTTCCGGCGAGCGAAAGGGCAAGCGAAGGACGGCTATGGCTAGCCGGTGTACGGGAGATGCTCAACCTGTATCGAGACCGAGAAAAGGGTGATGGGAGAGCTCGGGCGCGTGCAATGTCTATCACTGGGCGCGCGTCATCATTTTGGGCTATGGCGACGGCGACGATGCAGGGCAGGCACGGGCGTCCGTCTAGCGTGTAGAGGGTGCAGAGACGATGCTCGACGCGGTGATAGGGATGCAGGGCGAGGACGGGAGCGGTCGAGTGCGTGGCGTCCTTGCGCGTCCAGGGCGTGATCACCACGCCGGCTGGCACGTCCTGGCAAGGTTTGGACACGGGCGTTCTGGGCAGTGCCGTGCAGTGGCGATCGATCCGGTGGTACGGGCGTGATCCTTATGTATCAGGGATGCTCGAGGACATGGAGAAACGACGAGGGAGTGGCCAGGGAGATGGGTGCCAAAGGTGGCCGGCATGGCATTGTTTAGCATGTTCTAGGGTTTCTCCTCCACTTTAATCAGCCATGCAAGTGCTGGGCTAGAGGCAGGGGGTGTAGGGGAGGCTGATGATCACTTTGCAAAAGTGGTTTAGGGTCAAAACTGCTGGATAATAGCATGTATCACTTAGTCTAGATGCTGCCTGCCACCTGTTCGACCAAATGGCCGCAAGAAACTTTCTTTCGAAATTTGAAAATCTTTTTGGTGATTCTCATTTATATAAATATTGTGATGTATTGGTGGTGGTGGCACTCAATTTGGAATTGATTTGCAACTTTTCAAAATTTGGGGTGATCTTCTTTTCTCTCCCGGGTTCCCTCTTTGCCCTCTTATTCTGGTCAACCTAGTCAACTTTAGGGAGGGTGGTCAACATCAAAGTTACTCACCTTGACATGGTCTTGGATGACCTGGCTTTAGTTGACCTTGCTTAGTTCAAGATTTCAGAAATACAGAAGGGTAAAGTGGTGAAGAAAATAAATTTGGGTTATGTGACCATTATCACATGTGTGATGAAATCTTGATTTCTTTTGATTTGATTCTTGATCCAAGGATGCAAAATGGTTAGTTTATCACATTGAAGCATTTTAGAAGCAATGGGGCAAGCAAACTTGGCCTTGGTGGAGGATTGGTTATTTTACATAGAGTGTATGAGAGTGAGAGATGGGTTTTTCCCATTTTCTTTATTTCTCCTCAAATTAGGGTTTAGTGATCTTGCTTAGGGTTCACTTAACAATACTTAGTCATACTAACACTCATCATGGCAATTGCACAAAAGAATATCACTCAAATGCATATATCTATATGTGGCACTATATGCATGGAAAAAGTTTTTGTTAATTGCAAATTTTGGGTTTGGGGAATTTCTCTTTCTTGTTTATTATTGTTGAAACTTGGGATGTTACACAAGCTCCACAAGCCCACGATGGGAATTCCATCAATATGGCCCAGCAGCCTTACTTGGGTCGTCGGCTGTCCGTCTGGTCTGGACGAGTAGACTGGTGCCTGCTGTGAAATCAGTAAAATGGGACCATCTATTAAGAAAGAGAAGATTTCTTTCTTAATTTAGAGCAACCAATTTGGCATGAATTTATTCTACATTAATTACAATTAAGCCCCGCCTTTCTAGCGTAACATTGCATCCACTATAAGGCAGGACATAGTGGTAAGTATCATGTATTAGTATAATACTATCTCTATAGTGACTAGTATTATGGAGTAGTATCATAATCATGCTATATTTATTGTTTTTTAGAATCTCAATGCAAATTTGTGTACAAGATTTGTTTAGCATTAACTTTTTCGTTGTTTGCGCTATGATACGGTATCTAATTACTATGTTACTCTAATCTCCTCTCTCCTCCTTAATTAGCTGTCACATCAGTATTTTTGTGGAACCAATATGTATGATACTAGCACTATGGCTAGTCTAAGAGGGCATGCTTATCATTGTCTTGGCACCCAACAATTCATAGAGAGCTAGCAACTTAGTCCCAACAAACACTTGAAAACCTTAACCAGAAGATAAAAAATATGAAGATTCTACTCTTCACGCTTGCGCTCCTCATGCTATCTTCAGGTATCTACCGAGTCTGCAAAGTTCTCTTCAATATTTATCTTCAAGAAATTGTAGTATTCCAGGTATATATGTTGCGCCATGCAAATGCAACACAACTAATGATGAGCCTGCTCTCTAACTTTTTCTATTTTTGAATACTTGTAGATATGGCAACCTCCCTTCAATGCAGGTTCGTTACAAAACCGGGACCATGTAAAATCGATGAATGCGTGTCTTAGAGCATCTCCAACCGCGTCTCCCAAAGCGTCCTCCAAACCGCGCCGGATTGAGCGTTTGGGGGACGTGTTTTGTTCGTGCCGCGTTTGGGGAACGTCGCTCCCCAGCCGCGTCCCCCAGACGCCTCCCCCAAACATTTAAAATATTTTTTTTGGCATTTTTATTTCAGTTTCCACAAACTAATACATAATTGGGAACGTGGTTTACACGAAGACACAGTTTGGAACATGGTTTTCCACAAACTAATACATAGTTTGAACCATGGTGGACACAAATATAAAATTTTGCAAAAAAACTAAACCTAACTAGGTCGTGCATCGAAGGTTTCCTGTGTTCGCTGCTAAGAAAGAACACTCGAGGGCACACCCAGTCACCCAAACTGGAAAATCCAGCGGGAGGATGGTGCCCTTGTTGGTTCTACCGATGAGGCGAACATCCAGAAACTTCCGTGCATGTATTCGCTGCGAAGAAACAACACTCTTCATCATCAGTCCTCCTCCTCATCGGTGCTATCGCCGTGGTAGTCCCGGTGGCAGCGCGTCTCGTCGAAGACCTTGACGCTCATGTCCCTGTCGCCCAAGTAGGAGAACAAGAGGATGAAGCCGGCTTCGAGGCTGTGGTGGCGCGCGAACTTCTCCCAGCCGATGTTGAGGTACATCTTGCCGCGCGCGTCGTAGATCACGTCGACGATCCACCGGTAGTAGCCGCACGCAGCCTCCCGCAGATGCATCGTGCGCGGGCGGTCATCGCCGGCAACGTACTCGGCGAAGGAGTCCGGCAGCCTCTGGATGACGCGCGGGTCGCCCTTGAGGACGAGGACGGACTCGAACAACATGTCCAGCTCCACGTCCATCTCCGACGATGAAGACGACGGCGTGGGAGGCGACGGCGAGTGTTCAGCTCTGCCGCGGCCACGACCACGACCACGGCCGCGAGGTCGGCCTCCGCCTCTACCAGACATAGCGTCGAGTCTTGTTGAGATGGTGGCGGCTAGGGTTTGGGAGAGAGGCACTAGGGTTTGTGTGTGAGAGGGACGATGAGAGGCAGCCATTTTATAGGCCGGAGGGAGGCGGAGGAGCGGTGGCGCTCATTAACGCCGGCACGCAGAGCTAGGCGCGACGGGACGCGTCGCTGCGCCTCTGCGGGAACTGCACCGTCGCTGCAAAGCCAATAACTTCCGTCGCGAGGTAGGCGACGGTTAGGTTAAAATTTATTGTGCCGCTGACGGGTCGGCCCCGCCACTCCCCGCCTCGCTTTTCGGTGTGTCCGGCGTCCCCGGTGCGTCCCCTGTGGGACGGGGACGGGATCGGGGCGCCGGACACCGTATAGGACTGCGCCGGACAAAAATGGGCTTGGGGGACGCGGCTGGAGCGGTTTTTTGGTCCGGCGCGCCCCAAATTACTTTGGGGGACGCTTTGGGGACGCGGCTGGAGATGCTCTTACTGCAATGGGTTTGATAGAGTGGAACCCTTGCCTAGCAATCCGGACGTATGTGTTCCTGAGGGATGCAGGTGTATAATATATATGTGGGGGGTATTTGCTAAGAACTCATCACCAAATCCCTTGGCTAGGAATGGCCCATGCGAGCAGGGATGTACTGATGTCAGCCTTGTATCAAGATCAATATTAATGAAAGAAGAATAATAAATTTCCATCACATTTCACTAAAATTTTAATTTCTTCAGGGTATTTCATCGGATTTTTTTTCTTTTGAGTGGTATTTTAAAAAATTCCGAGTGATCAATTTTTTTAACCTCAATAGGTTACTGAATTTAGTCATTGCTCTTAAAATATTTTTTTAAAACAAAGGCAAAAGCTTTGCCTATTTCATTGACTAAGAAGAGGTTCTTAAGATTACATAATACAAATTAGCCAAAATAGGCAAGAACGACAATATTGGGCATCATAGCACTCAAATATTTTGCCCCCCGGTGCTCAAAGGGAGGCATCTCGCTTAATGGTCGCAAGAACAATAATGGTCATCGAAGCAAAGTTCTTAAAGATCCGGGCATTTCTCTCATTCCAAATCTTCCAAGCCACGAGCAAAAGCAAACTAGAGAGTCCTTTTCGTCTCCCCACCACCCCACCCACCCCCGCAAGGGAGCACCACCACTCCTGGGCTGATGCAAAATCGGTCCAAAGGGAGGTGTCCATACGAACTAGGCCAAGCCACTCCTTCATGATCTTCCAAACTCGGATAGAATACCGACATTTGAACATAATGTGCACCTCGGTCTCCGGCTTGCGCTTGCAAAATTGGCAAAGGCCACAATTTGGCCAACCTCGACGTGTAAGCTTATCCATCATTCATACACGATCTCGGAGGATCAAGCAAGCAAAAAAACTTGCATTTTGGAGGTGCCCAATTATCCCTAATTGGCGGCTTCCTGAAGGAGTTGGTAGGCGCATGATGCATGTAAAATGCGTACATGAACTTTGTCTTTTATCATATTAAATTCTCACATATTTGCAACATATATGATGATAGTACCATGTTTTACATTGATTTATGGGGATTTACCAATGATCCCATTTATTTTGTTTATAACTCTGTAGAACAGGAAAATCCTGTTTTGTGTATTTTTCACTTTCAGAGACCTATATGGAGTCAAATTGACTTAGGATTTTTGGAGCGCTATTTTTCATCGGGAGAAGCAACCTGGGACCTGGAAACTCACCTAGAAGGGCATGAGGCCCAAGAGAGCCCTGGTGGCGCGCTGATGTCTACGCACGCTTCTATTTTTGTAGACAGTGTTGGGCCTCCAAGTGCAGAGGTTTGTAGAACAGCAGCAAGTTTTTCTTAAGTGAATCACCCAAGGTTTATCGAACTCAAGGAGGTAGAGGTTAAAGATATCCCTCTCAAGCAACCCTGTAATTAAAATACAAGAAATCTCTTGTGTCCCCAACACACCCAATACACTTTTCATGTGTATAGGTGCACTAGTTTGGCGAAGAGATAGTGAAATACAAGTAATATGGATGATTATAAGTGGTAATTGCAATCTGAAATAAAAATGGCAACAAGCAAACATTTAGCAGAACAGAACTGGTTGTAAACGTTGTTTCAATGCTTAGAAACAAGGCATATGGATCTTACTTTTACTAGTGGACACTCTCAACAATGATATCATAATTGAATACATAAATATCATCTCTTCACTATGCTACTCTGAACCACTCTCCGGTTGGATAACGAACACCAATTCACCGTGTAGGGCTGCAAAAGCACGCCTTAAAGTTCGCGTTCCAAACCTAGGGACACCCCACTCTGTCACTCTGAGCATCCAAAGATAGTACTAACAAACACCACAATTTTATAGAGACACCCCACTCTTTCACTCATGATAAGTATTTCTGTAATCTTTAGCCTAAGAGACACACACGGTGCGCACACTGTCACCTTCACACCGTGGGTCAAGGTGTCTCTGGAGATCACAATAATAAAACCACTTGAGTAGCATAATAGATGAAGAGTAACATCTACTTATTCAACTAGATTACAAAGCTTATGATCACATAAAGATCACACCATGGGAGAGAGAGATAGACCACATAGCTACCGGTAAAGCCCTCAGCCTCGGGGGAGAACTACTCCCTCCTCATCATGGGAGTCAGCAACAACGATGAAGATGACGGTGGAGTTGATGGAGATGGCTCTGGGGGCACTTCCCCGTCCCGGCAGGGTGCCGGAACAGAGATTTTTGTCCCCCGAAACTTGTCTTCGATGGCGGCGAAGCTACGGAACTTTTCGTGGATGGAAGCTGATTGATTTAGGGTTTTCTCGTCGGGAGGCAATATATAGCCGGAAGAGCGAGATCGGTGGGCGCCCGAGGGGCCCACACCATGCCTAGGCGTGACCAGGGGGTGGGTCGCGCCTAGGGGTGATGTGGCCACCTACTGGCTCTTCTCCATCTCCCCTTTGGACTCCATCTTCGTGACAGTAAAATAGGAACTTCGGCTTTCGTTTCGTCTAATTCCGAGAATATTTCCAGAACAACTTTTCTGAAATACAAAAGGAGCAGAAAACAAAAATTGGCAATGTGGCATCTTGTTAATAGGTTAGTTCCAGAAAATACATAAAAATACATATAAATAATTTGAGAACAAGCAATAACATAATCCTGAATTAACCAATAATAAATTTTGGGACTATGCATATTATACTCAGAATGACAACTATGATCTCTTAATTGGTGCATAAAGTTAGAAGATGAAGACTCAACATAAAAGTAAAAGAAAGACCCTGCGCAGAGGGAAGCAAGATTACTCATGTTCTAGAGCTTTTTTATTTCGAATAAAACAGAGGTGTTGAAAATATATTTTGAGAGGTATGTATGTCTATGTCAACGACTATGATCAAATGGTTTATCATCCTTTCATATATTGACTTCAAGAGCAGCTCTCATATAGTTCTCCATTTGCACATCATTATTTAGGATCTCTCTAGTACATAGTGTGCGGAGATTTATTTGTTTATTTGTTTATTTTATATTTTTTGTGCGCTGGGCACCCAGTTGCATTGCTCTTTTTTCAATATTAAGGACTAGCATATTTTCATGCTAGTCAAGGTGTGAAGTCATGAAAAGAAAATAAAGCATTCAATACTTCCTCATGAGCTAAAACAGGAACACAAAACATGTAATAATTTTTGAAGGTTTTAAATGTAGCACACAAGTAATTTACTTTGGAGTGGCGGTGAAATACAACATATAGTTAGGTATGGTGGACACAATTGGCAAACTTTGGTTTTTGGGAGTTGGATGCACGAGTAGATCTCATACTTAGTACATGTGAATGCTAGCAAAAGAATGGGAGCAGCCAACTAAGAGAACAATAATGGTAATAATCATGCATAGCGACAAAACATTATTAATCAAAACATAAAGTGATATTACAAGTCAAAAACTAAATCATCATAGAGGCTTGAGGTGACTGGTTTGTAGTCATAACATGGTGTAAGCATGTGCCAAGTCAACCCAATTAAAGCATCAAAGGAGAATACCACAATATTATGCTTTTGTATGATGGAAACAACACATGATTCTTTCAATGGCACATTAACCACTCTCAGCTATTGAGACAAGTCATGCTACAACAATAACTACTAAGCATATAATTAAAATAACATCTAACATGACATGATAAAGTCTAAGCCACGGTCTAAACAAGCTTCTTTTTGTACCACTATAAGCATGATATATTTTACTCGTCTCCAATACCAATCAATTTATTTGAAACAAATCTCATAGATAATAATCAATAAAGACCAGAGAGTTAATCATACCTAACTAAATAAGACTAACAAGCTCTGAACAAAATACGAGTGGAAAACAAGAGCTAACCGTAGTACTAGCAAAAGAGAACACTCGCATAACAATAAGAGTGAAAACTAAAGTGTTCTATGCAAAACGGTGTGTGTCATTCTCCAAAATAAGTATGATGGGATCCAACCATTACTACAGCAAACAAAAAAATGCTCCAAGAACAACAGATAGTATATGAAGTAATAAAAATATAGTGTCTTGAAAGATGACCTGATATTTTTGTTGATGAAGAAGGGGATGCCCAAGCCATCCCGAAGCTTTGACGCTTGTACATCTTGGATATTTCTTGGGGTAACATGAGCATCCCCAAGCTTGAGATTTTGTCCATCCTTTATCTCATCACATCATTCTTCTCTCCCTACACTTGAAAACTTCCTTCACACAAAACTTCACATAATATTCCTTAGCAACATTAGTGTATTCAAGATAATAAATCCTGTTTAGTCCAGTTTCAACACAAGTCAAACATCCATTAGAACATTAGCTACTATAGCAAATTCTTTTAAAAGCTCTTCTCCCAAAAGAACTCAAAAAGAAAAAAACTAAGAGGCAAATGCAAATAGTGGCAGAAATCTGTCAAAACAGAACAACATGTAAAGATTGTTTTTTTTGAAAATCCTCTGTTGCTCAAATCTAAAAGTGCAAAACTAATTAAAGTTAGATAATAACCCGGGGCAGGTTCTCAAACATTTTTAGATCAATCCGACGTTCTGGCTGAGAGTAATAATGAGAGTAATAATCTGTTTCGGGATAGCAACTTCCCCAAATCTTACGTTCTTCCTATTAGAGGCTATTCTTGGCACAAAAACGAAATAAAAAGGATAAGAAGAGGTTGTTACAGAGGTAACAACTTCCAATACTCAATAAAAGAAAAATTACAGAAATAAAACATGGGTTATCTCCCAAGAATGCTTTTCTTTAACGCCTTTCAACTAGGCACAGTAGTTTAAGAAGATACTCACACAATAAATATGAATTGAAGTAAAAGAGAGCATCAAGAAGTAAATATAAAACAAATTTAAGTCTAACCCACTTCATGTGAAAAATAATCTTGTAAATAAACAGGTCATGGAAGCACAAACAAGCATAGGAAAGCAAAACAAGTGCAACTTCAAAATTTTCAGCATAAAGAGGTGAAACTTAATATTGTTGAGATACATAAAACCATGTTTCCCTCTCTCATAATAACTTTCAGTAGCATCATGAATGAAATTAACAACACAACTATCACATAAAACATTTTTATCATGAGCCACATGCATAAAATAATTATTACTCCCCACACAAGCATAGTCATTCTTATTAATTGTAGTAGGAGAAAATTCAATAAAAATAGCTATCATTATTATTCTCATCACCGTAATCATCAAATATAGGAGGCATATTGTAATCATTATTAATTTTCTCCTCAATAGTAGGTGGACTGAAAATATCATATTCATCATTGTAATCATCATATATTGGAGGTATAGTATCATCATAGCAAATTTTCTCCTCTAAACCTGGGGAACTAAAAAGATCATTTTCATAAAAACTAGCTTCCCCAAGCTTAGACTTTTTCATAGCATTGGCAATAATGGTGTTCAAAGAATTCATAGTAATAACATTGCTATTAGCATGCAAATAAAGTTCCATAGATTTTTTAATTTTTTCTTCAAACACCTCATGTCCTAACTCAAGATAAATATTATAAAGCTCTCTAATTTTGTTGTTGTATTCCATTAAGACTAACTAGTGAAAATAAAAACAAGAAACAAACATATATAATTGCAGAATCTAAAGGAAATAATTTCGAGCACTCACACACCAGCAACAGTACTAGAAGATAGCTTAGTAGCCAGAAGATGTGAGTATCTTTTACCTTACCTCCCCGGCAACGACGCTAGAAAAGAGCTTGATGTCTATGCACGCTTCTATTCTTGTAGACAATGTTGGGCCTCCAAGTGCAGAGGATTGTAGAACAGCAACAAGTTTCTCTTAAGTGAATCAAGGTTTATCAAACTCAGGGAGGTAGAGGTCAAAGACATCCCTCTCAAGCAACCCTGCAATTAAGATACAAGAAATCTCTTGTGTCCCCAACACATCCAATACACTTATCAGGTGTATAGGTGCACTAGTTCGGCGAAGAGATAGTGAAATACAAGTAATATGGATGATTATAAGTGGTAATTGCAATCTGAAATAAAGATGGCAACAAGCAAACATGTAGCAGAACTGGTTGTAAACGTTGTTTCAATGCTTAGAAACAAGACCTAGGGATCATACTTTCACTAGTGGACACTCTCAACTATGATATCATAATTGAATACAGAAATATCATCTCTTCAATATGCTACTCTGAACCACTCTCCGGTTGGATAACGAACACAAATTCACCGCGTAGGGCTGCAAAAACCCTCATTAAAGTCCGCGTTCCAAACCTAGGGACACCCCACTCTGTCACTTTGAGCATCCAAAGATAGTACTAACAAACACCACAATTTCATAGAGACATCCAACTCAAATTATAACTCATGATAAGTATTTCTATAATATTTAGCCTAAGAGACACACACGGTGTACACAGTGTCACCTTCACACTGTGGGACAAGGTGTCTCTGGTGATCACAATAATAAAATCACTTGAGTAGCATATTAGATGAAGAGTAACATCTACTTATTCAACTAGATTACAAAGCTTATGATCACATAAAGATCACACCATGGGAGAGAGAGATAAACCACATAGCTACCGGTAAAGACCTCAGCCTTGGGGGAGAACTACTCCCTCCTCATCATGGGAGTCAGCAACGGCGATGAAGATGGTGGTGGAGTCGATGGAGATGGCTTCGGGGGCAATTCCCAGTCCCGGTAGGGTGCCGAAACAGAGATTTATGTGCCCTGAAACTTCTCTTTGATGCCGGCGGAGCTACGGAATTTTTTGTGGATGGTGGCTGATTGATTTAGGGTTTTTGCGTCGGGTGGAAATATATAGGCGGAAGGGCGAGGTCGGTAGGCGCCCGAGGGGCCCACACCATGCCTAGGCGCGGCCAGTGGGTGGGCCGCACCTAGGGGTGGTGTGGCCACCTCCTGGCTCTTCTCCTACCCCCTTTGGACTCCCATCTTCGTGACAGTAAAATAGGAACTTCGGCTTTCGTTTCATCCAATTCCTAGAATATTTCCAGAATAACTTTTCTAAAATACAAAAAAAACAGCAGAAAACAGGAACTGGCACTGTGGCATCTTGTTAATAGGTTAGTTCCCGAAAATACATAAAAATACCACGAAGTGCAAACAAAACATATAGAAATTTGTGTAAAACAAGCATGGAGCATAAAAAATTATAGATACGTTTGCAACGTATCACATGCCCAAACTTCTAGGGTGCGCCACCTGACCTCTTTCGGCCGTCAATCATCCAAATCGCATGATCTTTTCGCCAACCGACGTATTTGGACCTAAAAATCACTATATACATGGCCCCGAAGAGTTCTCGTGAGGAGAACGCCGCATAAAGACAAAAACATGAAAAACGGATACTGTAGTAGAGAAGATTGGAGGGGGAACTTCACCGGGATCACCACCGGAGGGATCTTCACCTTTTCCAACATCTTCATCATCATCACAATGATCAAGGGAGAGTACTCCACCTTTGTACTACAGATTTGTGGTAGTAGCTTGATCTATTTCACTGATGTTCTTCATAGTTCTTAGTGTTGTATGAGCCACCTCACATGATTATGGCCATATTTGTAATACCTATGTGGTGGATCCTTATTCTATGATATTGTGCCATGAGATCTGATCGTATTATGTGTAAGATTGTATTGATAGATGCATATTATGTACCCTGTTCTCAAGTATTTGTTCTGATCCAACATCTATGCAATAGCGTCTGTGGGGTGATGTGTGTATTAGATGGAGTAGCATGGTTTTAGTGATTGAATAGTGACAACAAATTCATGATCTGTTATGGTTTTGCCTTTTCCTTTGCTACCTCTCTAGGAATAAAGTGAATACATGTGCTATGTTCGTCACATGACAAAAGTGATGACCTTGTTTGGTCGAGGTAGCATATTTGATATTCAAACATCGTGGCAAAGTACTTATGGATATACCTTGTTAATTCATAATACAAGATTGCATGGATTTTTCCCTTTCTTGTGGAGTACAAGAGAGATGTGTTGCACCATCTCTATGTTAGGACGTGATGCCCATATAAATGTGTATCTTACTCATGTTATTGTTCTGCATCCTCATATCTCATTGATGAATTACTATTTGTCCACTACAACTTCAAAGAGAGAATAGTCAAGTGAACCCATGAACTCCGGTCCACTTTTCATCATAAGAAACACCTTTATCTTTCTTTTATCTCGTTTTCTATCTGCTGCGCTATTTTAATCCGAAAATACAAAATATTTACTTTTCTTATTTGCATCCAAACACCAAAAAACAATCAACCCATTTACAGTGTTTTACTTAGTTACTTTATTTTATCTAGTTTTACTCGCTTCATTTTTACTTGTGTTTTATTTATTTACGCGGAACCTTGTGCTTGAAAACCACACGGTGGAGTTGGGGACACAAGTCTTTTATTTTACTTGCAGGATTGCTAGAAGAAGAGATAAGAGAATACTCTTTGCTCAGTTCCCCGAGAGTCGATTTAAACCCTCGAGACACCCTTGTGGGGAAAATACTCCGCTGATACAACACTCTGCACTTGGAGTCCCAACGTATCAAGATATTTTTGGCGTTGTTGTTAACCATCATCGACACCTAAAACTGTATCAAATCGGCTGAGGCAACGTAATATCTTCCACCACTTGTGTGTTTCCAAACAATGGTGTCTCCTGAGTGTTCCAAAAGATGAATGGTTTGAATCTTGCTCAATAGAGCAAAGAATTCAGATATTTGGATGACCGAAATGCCTCCTCCCAAAGCAAGGTTCTTTATCCAGTATTCATCATTTAGAGCCTTATGAACCGAGAAGTTCTTTTGCTTAGATATGGCAAGAAGGGAGGGCGCTATGTCTCCTGGCTTCATCTCATCAAGCCAAGGTGCATGCCAAATTTCGCAATCTTCCCATCTCCGACGGGAATGTTGATGGATACATAGAACAATTCCATGTCCTTGTCGTTGCATGGGTGCCCCAAGCCCACCCAAGCTTGCGCCAATTCTTCCCATCCATACCAAGGTCGTCTTAGCCACAAGGCCCTTGCAAATTTCTTAAGATCCAAAACACCAAACCCTCCCACTTAACCTTGCATTTTCCATTAGAAACCTTATCCAAGATAGCCAAAGGGAAAACACGCTCGAGCTTGAGCATAGCTTTCATGATGCTCAATGGACGAGATAATGCAGTCAAGGGATATATTTCTTGGGAGGTTGTCATTGATTTGATGAGGGCCGTTCTACTAGCGGCGGTGATATATTTTCCTTGTCTAGTAGGAAGCTTCTTTGCCATATTCTCCACAATAAACTGGAAATTCACACCACGAAGACGGTGGACCGAGAGAGGTAAGCCTAAATAGTGCAATGTGCATGAATGTGGTGGGGCAGCTAGGGTTTAGGGTTTGGGACGCATGGGGCTAGCTTGTTCCAACCGCCCTCTCCCTTGGCTGGCCGGCCACTCCTCCCCCTTTTCCTATATAAGGCGGAGGCATTAGGTAGGAGCGAGCACACAATTCCCTTGGGGGAAAGGAGAGCCCCCTTCAGGTGCCTCTACTCCCCCTCTTTCTCTCCCGTTTTCTCTCCCGTGTGTGGTTCCTCGAAGATTTGTGCACATGGGGATTTGACTCCACCCTAGTGCGTCGTCATGATGCTGGTGTTCCGATCCAAGAGATCTACTTCCGCATTCTCGGCTGGATCAGAGAAGCGGGGGTCATTGTCAAGCATCGTATGTGTGTGAAAATATGAGGTGTTGGACTTGTGGTATTATCGTCGTACGAGGATCATCACGACCTTGAGGTCGGTGTCAAAGTACGAATACATCATCCATATTCTAGCGAAACGTTAACCGTTTTTGGTCGCTACCAAGGTATGTTACCAAACTATCCGTGTTAAAACATTAGCTCCTATATATATCTAGACAATCAGAGTATGTGAGTAGGATTTTTGTTTGGTTTTCTGCTACCAACCCCTTCATTAGCACATGCTACCTGATACGTCTCCGATGTATCGATAATTTCTTATGTTCCATGCCACATTATTGATGTTATCTACATGTTTTATGCACACTTTATGTCATATTCGTGCATTTTCTGGAACTAACCTATTAACAAGATGCCGAAGTGCCGATTCTGTTTTCTCGCTGTTTTTGGTTTCAGAAATCCTAGTAAGGAAATATTCTCGGAATTGGACGAAATCAAAGCCCGGGGGCCTATTTTCTCACGAAGCTTCCGGAAGTCCGAAGGAGAGACGAAGAGGGGCCACGGAGGGGCCACACCATAGGGCGGCGCGGCCCCCTTGGCCGCGCCGGCCCGTAGTGTGGGGCCCCCGTGCCGCCTCTTGACCTGCCCTTCCGCCTATAAAAAGTCTCCGTGACGAAACCCCCGAGTACCGAGAACCACGATACGGAAAACCTTCCAGAGACGCCGCCGCCGCCGATCCCATCTCGGGGGATCCAGGAGATCGCCTCCGGCACCCGGCGGGAGAGGGGAATCATCTCCCGGAGGACTCTACGCCGCCATGGTCGCCTCCGGTGTGATGTGTGAGTAGTCTACCCCTGGACTATGGGTCCATAGCAGTAGCTAGATGGTTGTCTTCTCCCCATTGTGCTATCATTGTCGGATCTTGTGAGCTGCCTAACATGATCAAGATCATCTATCTGTAATTCTATATGTTGCGTTTGTTGGGATCCGATGAATAGAGAATACTTGTTATGTTGATTATCAAAGTTATGCTATGTGTTGTTTATGATCTTGCATGCTTTCCGTTACTAGTAGATGCTCTGGCCAAGTAGATGCTTGTAACTCCAAGAGGGAGTACTTATGCTCGATAGTGGGTTCATGCCTGCATTGACACTAGGACGAGTGACGAAAGTTCTAAGGTTGTGTTGTCTCTGTTGCCACTAGGGATAAAACATTGATGCTATGTCTAAGGATGTAGTTGTTGATTACATTACGCACCATACTTAATGCAATTGTCCGTTGCTTTGCAACTTAATACTGGAGGGGTTCGGATGATAACCTGAAGGTGGACTTTTTAGGCATAGATGCGGTTGGATGACGGTCTATGTACTTTGTCGTAATGCCCAATTAAATCTCACTATACTCATCATGATATGTATGTGCATGGTCATGCTCTCTTTATTTGTCAATTGCCCAACTGTAATTTGTTCACCCAACATGCTGTTCGTCTTATGGGAGAGACACCTCTAGTGAGCTGTGGACCCCGGTCCAATTCTCTTTACTGAAATACAATCTCCTGCAATACTTGTTCTACTGTTTTCTGCAAACAATCATCTTCCACACAATACGGTTAATCCTTTGTTACAGCAAGCCGGTGAGATTGACAACCTCACTGTTTCGTTGGGGCAAAGTACTTTGGTTGTGTTGTGCGGGTTCCACGTTGGCGCCGGAATCCCTGGTGTTGCGCCGCACTACATCCCGCCGCCATCAACCTTCAACGTGCTTCTTGGCTCCTCCTGGTTCGATAAACCTTGGTTTCTTTCCGAGGGAAAACTTGCTGCTGTGCGCATCATACCTTCCTCTTGGGGTTGCCCAACGAACGTGTGAAATACACGCCATCAAGCTCTTTTTACGGCGCCGTTGCCGGGGAGATCAAGACACGCTGCAAGGGGAGTCTCCACTTCTCAATCTCTTTACTTTGTTTTTGTCTTGCTTAGTTTTATTTACTACTTTGTTTGCTGCACTAAATCAAAATACAAAAAAATTAGTTGCTAGTTTTACTTTATTTGCTATCTTGTTTGCTATATCTAAAACACAAAAAAATTAGTTTACTTGCATTTACTTTATCTAGTTTGATTTATTTACTGTTGCTAAAATGGCCAACGCTGAAAACACTAAGTTGTGTGACTTCACAACCACAAATAATAATGATTTCTTATGCACACCTATTGCTCCACCTGCTACTACATCAGAATTCTTTGAAATTAAACCTGCTTTCTTGAATCTTGTTATGCGAGAGCAATTTTACGGTGTTAGTTCTGATGATGCTGCTGCCCATCTTAATAATTTTGTTGAATTATGTGAAATGCAAAAATATAAAGATGTAGATGGTGATATTATTAAACTAAAATTGTTCCCTTTCTCATTAAGAGGAAGAGCTAAAGATTAGTTGCTATCTCTCGCCTAAGAATAGTATTGATTCATGGACTAAATGCAAGGATGCTTTTATTGGTAGATATTATCCCCTGCTAAAATTATATCTTTGAGGAGTAGCATAATGAATTTTAAACAATTAGATACTGAACATGTTGCTCAAGCTTGGGAAAGAATGAAATCTTTGGTTAAAAATTGCCCAACCCATGGACTGACTACTTGGATGATCATCCAAACCTTCTATGCGGGACTAAATTTTTCTTCACGGAATTTATTGGATTCAGCTGCTGGAGGTACCTTTATGTCCATCACTCTTGGTGAAGCAACAAAGCTTCTTGATAATATGATGATCAACTACTCTGAATGGCACACGGAAAGAGCTCCACAAGGTAAGAAGGTAAATTCCGTCGAAGAAACCTCTTCCTTGAGTGATAAGATTGATGCTATTATGTCTATGCTTGTGAATGATAGGACTAATATTGATCCTAATAATGTTCCATTAGCTTCATTGGTTGCACAAGAAGAACATGTTGATGTAAACTTCATTAAAAATAATAATTTCAACAACAATGCTTACCGGAACAATTCTAGTAACAACTATAGGCCATATCCTTATAATAATGGCAACGGCTATGGTAATTCTTATGGGAATTCTTACAACAATAATAGGAGTTCACCCCTGGACTTGAAGCCATGCTTAAAGAATTTATTAGTACACAAACTGCTTTTAACAAATCCGTTGAAGAAAAGCTTGGGAAAATTGATATACTTGCTTCTAAAGTCGATAGTCTTGCTCAGCTGATGTTGATCTTTTGAAATCAAAAGTTTTGCCTAATGAGAATCATCATAATAAAATTACTACTACAGCAAATGCCATTCAAGTTAGAATTAATGAGAATATAAGATTAATGGCTGAAGCTGCGTGCTAGGTGGGATAGAGAAGAAAATGAAAAACTAGCTAAAGAAAAGAATATAGCTAAAGTTTGGACTATTACCACCACTAGTAATGCTAATGCTACACATGTTGCTGCACCTCCCACTAATACTAATAAAAGAATTGGTGTTAGCAATGTTTCCACTTCTAATGCAAAGCGCGAAAACTGCTGAAAGCTGCTAAAGCTGCTTGAAACTGCTCTGTGATAAAGTTGCTAAAATTTTTTCCAACATTGGGGATGATGATCCCATTGATTTAGATTATAATGGTTTGAATTTTGATGATTGCCACATCTCTGAAGTTATAAAGTTCTTGCAAAAACTTGCTAAAAGTCCTAATGCTAGTGCTATAAATTTGGCTTTCACGCAACATATTACAAATGCTCTTATAAAAGCTAGAGAAGAGAAACTAGAGCGCGAAGCCTCTATTCCTAAAAAGCTAGAGGATGGTTGGGAGCCCATCATTAAGATGAAGGTTAAAGATTTTGATTGTAATGCTTTATGTGATCTTGGTGCAAGTATCTCTGTTATGCCTAAGAAAATTTATAATATGCTTGACTTGCCACCGCTGAAAAATTGTTATTTGGATGTTAATCTTGCTGATCATTCTACAAAGAAACCTTTGGGTAAAGTTGATAATGTTCGCATTACCGTTAACAATAACCTTGTTCCCGTTGATTTTGTTGTCTTGGATATTGAATGCAATGCATCTTGTCCCATTATATTGGGAAGACCTTTTCTTCGAACTGTTGGTGCTATTATTGATATGAAGGAAGGTAATATAAAATATCAATTTCCTCTCAAGAAAGGTATGGAACACTCCCCTAGAAAGAGAATGAAGGTACCTTTTGATTCTATTATGAGAACAAATTATGATGTTGACACTTCGTCTCTTGATAATACTTGATACACACTTTCGCGCCTAGCTGAAAGGCGTTAAGAAAAGCGCTTATGGGAGACAACCCATGCTTTTACCTACAGTACTTTGTTTTTATTTTGTGTCTTGGAAGTTGTTTACTACTGTAGCAACCTCTCCTTATCTTAGTTTTGTGTTTTGTTGTGCCAAGTTAAGCCGTTGATAGAAAAGTAAGTACTAGATTTGGATTACTGCACAGTTCCAGATTTCTTTGCTGTCACGAATCTGGGTCCACCTCCCTGTAGGTAGCTCAGAAAATTAAGCCAATTTACGTGCATGATCCTCAGATATGTACGAAACTTTCATTCAATTTGAGCATTTTCATTTGAGCAAGTCTGGTGCCATTTTAAAATTCGTCAATACGAACTGTTCTGTTTTGACAGATTCTGCCTTTTATTTCGCATTGCCTCTTTTGCTATGTTGGATGAATTTCTTTGATCCACTAATGTCAAGTAGCATTATGCAATGTCCAGAAGTGTTAAGAATGATTGTGTCACCTCTGAATATGTCAAATTTATATTGTGCACTAACCCTCTAATGAGTTGTTTCGAGTTTGGTGTGAAGGAAGTTTTCAAGGATCAAGAGAGGAGTATGATGCAACATGATCAAGGAGAGTGAAAGCTCTAAGCTTGGGGATGCACCCGGTGGTTCATCCCTGCATATATCAAGAAGACTCAAGCGTCTAAGCTTGGGGATGCCCAAGGCATCCCCTTCTTCATCGACAACATTATCGGGTTCCTCCCTGAAACTATATTTTTATTCCATCACATCTTATGTGCTTTTTCTTGGAGCGTCGGTTTGTTTTTGTTTTGTTTTGTTTGAATAAAATGGATCCTAGCATTCACTTTATGGGAGAGAGACACGCTCCGCTGTAGCATATGGACAAGTATGTCCTTGGTTTCTACTCATAGTATTCATGGCGAAGTTTCTCCTTCGTTAAATTGTTATATGGTTGGAATTGGAAAATGATACATGTAGTAATTGCTATAAATGACTTGGGTAATGTGATACTTGGCAATTGTTGTGCTCATGATTAAGCTCTTGCATCATATGCTTTGCACCCATTAATGAAGAAATACATAGAGCATGCTAAAATTTGGTTTGCATATTTGGTTTCTCTAAGGTCTAGATAATTTCTAGTATTGAGTTTGAACAACAAGGAAGACGGTGTAGAGTCTTATAATGTTTTCAATATGTCTTTTATGTGAGTTTTGCTGCACCGGTTCATCCTTGTGTTTGTTTCAAATAAGCCTTGCTAGCCTAAACCTTGTATCGAGAGGGAATACTTCTCATGCATCCAAAATACTTGAGCCAACCACTATGCCATTTGTGTCCACCATACCTACCTATACTACATGGTATTTTCCGCCATTCCAAAGTAAATTGCTTGAGTGCTACCTTTAAAATTCCATCATTCACCTTTGCAATATATAGCTCATGGGACAAATAGCTTAAAAACTATTGTGGTATTGAATATGTAATTATGCACTTTATCTCTTATTAAGTTGCTTGTTGTGCGATAACCATGTTCACTCGGGGACGCCATCAACTTTTCATTGTTGAATTTCATGTGAGTTGCTATGCATGTTCGTCTTGTCTGAAGCAAGAGAGATCTACCACCATATGGTTAAGCATGCATATGTTAGAGAAGAACATCGGGCCGCTAACTAAAGCCATGCTCCATGGTGGAAGTTTCAGTTTTGGACAACAATCCTCAAATCTCAAATGAGAAAATTATTAATTGTTGGTATATGCTTATGCATAAAAGAGGAGTCCATTATCTGTTGTCTATGTTGTCCCGGTATGGATGTCTAAGTTGAAGAATAATCAATAGCGAGAAATCCAATGCGAGCTTTCTCCTTAGACCTTTGTACGAGCGGCATAGAGGTACCCCTTTGTGACACTTGGTAAAAACAATGCATTGTGATGACCCGGTAGTCCAAGCTAATTAGGACAAGGTGCGGGCACTATTAGTACACTATGCATGAGGCTTGCAACTTATAAGATATAATTTACATGATGCATATGCTTTATTACTACCGTTGACAAAATTGTTTCATGTTTTCAAAATCAAAGCTCTAGCACAAATATAGCAATCGATGTTTTTCCTCTATGGAGGACCATTCTTTTACTTTCAATGTTGAGTCGGTTCACCTATTTCTCTCCACCTCAAGAAGCAAACACTTGTGTGAACTGTGCATTGATTCCTACATACTTGCTTATTGCACTTATTATATTACTCTATGTTGACAATATCCATGAGATATACATGTTACAAGTTGAAAGCAACCGCTGAAACTTAGTCTTCTTTTGTGTTGCTTCAATATCTCTACTTTGAATTATTGCTTTATGAGTTAACTCTTATGCAAGACTTATTGATGCTTGTCTTGAAGTGCTATTCATGAAAAGTCTTTGCTATATGATTCACTTGTTTACTCATGTCATATACATTGTTTCGATCGCTGCATTCACTGCATATGGTTTACAAATAGTATGATCAAGATTATGATGGCATGTCACTCCAGAAATTATCTGTGTTATCGTTTTACCTGCTCGGGACGAGCAGAACTAAGCTTGGGGATGCTGATACGTCTCCGACGTATCGATAATTTCTTATGTTCCATGCCACATTATTGATGTTATCTACATGTTTTATGCACACTTTATGTCATATTCGTGCATTTTACGGAACTAACCTATTAACAAGATGCCGAAGTGCCGATTCTTTGTTTTCTGCTGTTTTTGGTTTCAGAAATCCTAGTAAGGAAATATTCTCGGAATTGGACGAAATCAAAGCCCGGGGGCCTATTTTCTCACGAAGCTTCCGGAAGTCCGAAGGAGAGACGAAGAGGGGCCACGGAGGGGCCACACCATAGGGCGGCGCGGCCCCCTTGGCCGCGCCGGCCCGTAGTGTGGGCCCCCGTGCCGCCTCTTGACCTGCCCTTCCGCCTATAAAAAGTCTCCGTGATGAAACCCCCGAGTACCGAGAACCACGATACGGAAAACCTTCCAGAGACGCCGCCGCCGCCGATCCCATCTCGGGGGATCCAGGAGATCGCCTCCGGCACCCTGGCGGAGAGGGGAATCATCTCCCGGAGGACTCTACGCCGCCATGGTCGCCTCCGGTGTGATGTGTGAGTAGTCTACCCCTGGACTATGGGTCCATAGCAGTAGCTAGATGGTTGTCTTCTCCCCATTGTGCTATAATTGTCGGATCTTGTGAGCTGCCTAACATGATCAAGATAATCTATCTGTAATTCTATATGTTGCGTTTGTTGGGATCCGATGAATAGAGAATACTTGTTATGTTGATTATCAAAGTTATGCTATGTGTTGTTTATGATCTTGCATGCTTTCCGTTACTAGTAGATGCTCTGGCCAAGTAGATGCTTGTAACTCCAAGAGGGAGTACTTATGCTCGATAGTGGGTTCATGCCTGCATTGACACCTGGGACAGTGACAGAAAGTTCTAAGGTTGTGTTGTGCTTGTTGCCACTAGGGATAAAACATTGATGCTATGTCTAAGGATGTAGTTGTTGATTACATTACGCACCATACTTAATGCAATTGTCTGTTGCTTTGCAACTTAATACTGGAGGGGTTCGGATGATAACCTGAAGGTGGACTTTTTAGGCATAGATGCGGTTGGATGACGGTCTATGTACTTTGTCGTAATGCCCAATTAAATCTCACTATACTCATCATGATATGTATGTGCATGGTCATGCTCTCTTTATTTGTCAATTGCCCAAGCTGTAATTTGTTCACCCAACATGCTTGTTCGTCTTATGGGAGAGACACCTCTAGTGAACTGTGGACCCCGGTCCAATTCTCTTTACTTGAAATACAATCTACTGCAATACTTGTTCTACTCGTTTTCTGCAAACAATCATCTTCCACACAATACGGTTAATCCTTTGTTACAGCAAGCCGGTGAGATTGACAACCTCACCTGTTTCGTTGGGGCAAAGTACTTTGGTTGTGTTGTGCGGGTTCCACGTTGGCGCCGGAATCCCTGGTGTTGCGCCGCACTACATCCCGCCGCCATCAACCTTCAACGTGCTTCTTGGCTCCTCCTGGTTCGATAAACCTTGGTTTCTTTCTGAGGGAAAACTTGCTGCTGTGCGCATCATATCTTCCTCTTGGGGTTGCCCAACGAACGTGTGAAATACACGCCATCACTACCTATCACTTCCTCTTGAATCAATTCTATTCTTTTTTTTTTGAACGTGTGCTTATATTGATTAAATAACATTGTTATGAATACAATCATGCTCGGAAAATTCCATCACACACGAAGGAACCGATCCAATCAGTACTTGCCCACCCAGCTCACTACGACCAATTCTAGCCAGAACATGTGCAACTTCATTGCAGGATCTGTGAACTTTTGAGAAAGCAAAATCTGGGAACAACCGTAGAAGATTTTTGATCTCATCCACATTATTAGCAATAGCAGACTTGCTCTTCTCCACCATCTTCACTTCAGACACCAGAGTAGCACAATCGTTTTCAACAAGAATTGGGCCACTGTAGTTAGGAATGACATACTGAAGAGCAAGAATACCAGCAGTAGCTTCAGCAATTTCAGCATTTTTACAATGGTTGATTTTTCCCCATGCAGAAAGGATAATACCTCCCTTGTTGTTTCGAAGAACTGCACCCCAGGAACCAGAGTTTGATTGTTCATTAAAACCTGCGTCAAAATTAAGTTTAGCCCATCCTTCAGGAGGTTTTGTCCACTGGTTTTGGGCCTTACTTTGCTTCTCACTCTTCGCATTCAACTGAACCAACATCGGTTGCTTTCCTTTTGGATCTGCAGTTACCTCAATCTCCCTACTACCCAGCATAGTATGGAGGTAAGATTGAAGAAAAATAGCAGATTGTTCAATGCTACATTTACCGTCCCCAAAAATCATGTTATTTCTGAGATGCCATGTTCTCCACCACATGAAAAGCAACTTTGACCTCATCTGATCACTGACGTGACTCAAGAGGATTAAAGCCCAATCAGGACCAGTATATCTGAAGAATGAATCATCAGGAAGATTCCACTCTTCATAGAGCCTGTGTCTTAAAGCAATCGCCTTAGAGCAGTTAATCATAGCATGGTGATTAGTTTCGGGCTCCATTCCACATATATGACATGTGGAAATACTATCCATGTGCCGCTGACACCTTAGATCTTGAACACCAAGAGAATCATTTACAAGCTTCCATCCAAATACTCTCACCTTCGGAGGAACATTCGCTTTCCAAATAAGATCCCACATAGCTCTCTCCCCCGCCGGTTTGGAGCTAGTACCAGGTACATCACCTTTTTCCTAAAGACCAAACTTAAGAACATTCTTTTATGCATGAGCTTGCTTATGTTAACACTCACACCTTGCATGTGCACTTGAGTTTGCTAAATGGTCCACATTACTCAATTGATTCATTACTATGCAAGCTCTACTTATAGTTTTATATTAATGAAGTTAGTGTCATTGAAATAATATGTTATAATTAATTTCTATTATTGTTTTGATTATGGACCATATGACTTTGTGAAATAATGTTCATGACTTTATATGTATCTATTAACAACAAACTCCAAAGTTCATGTTAGTTTTATCACTTCTATGCTCGAGGAATAGCACAAGTTAAGCTTGAGGATGTTGATGCATGTAAAATGTACATATAAACTTTGTGTGTGACATATTCCAACTTATTTGTTGTTATTAATTGTCATAAACTTGTTTTGCATTGACTTTTGGAAAATTTCCAATGATCCTTTTTATTTGGTTTGTAACTCCGTAGGATAGGAAACACATGCTTGGCATATTTTTAAGTTGTAGGTCCGATGTGAAGTCAAAGTGTACCAGGATTTTTTTGGAGAATTTTTATCAAATGAGAAGATCCTGGGCTTTTGGAGCAGCACATCAAAGCAGTCAATTTCGCTGTGCCTAACATGCGGAATCAAGTAAGAAAAGGAGAACGCTCGGGGCAACCGTGCAACGTTCAACTTGCAGCATATTTAGCCAAATTTATGTCCAGTCACTTACTTCGCCCAGTTGGAGGAGGGCCCGACGCTTTTCATCCAGCCCGGACACAAACGGTGGCTCAGGGCATCTCCAACCGAGCGACCCATCCCGCGCCCGCGCGTCCGGATGGGTCGAAACGGACAAAACCGTGGCCCAGCGCGCGGACCCATCCCTAAAACGGATGGCCGCGGCGTCCGGGACGACCCAAACCCGGCCCAAATCTTGGACGGGTTTGCGTGGCCGCGGACGCGAAAGGCTGGTCGCTCGCGTCCGCCCCTTGTCCACCCCTGGCCCGCCTGTCTGCGTCCCAAAACACAAGCCCCTCGCACACATCTCCCCACCTCTCCGCCGCCACCCACGGACCGGCGATTTGGGAGCGCATCGACGCCGGCCATCGTCGTCGAGACGCCGGCAAGCGGGGCGGAAGCATAGGTCGAGGTCCCACGCTGCTTTCGCCGCGTCGTAGCAGAGTCGGAGGACGCCGCCGCCGGCGCTGTTGTCCTCTCACCGTCGCGACACCTCCCGCCGTTCGCAGCTGCACCGTTTCCGCCGGAGGTGAGCTCTCCGCAACGTGTTTCCGGACCGCACGTCGGCTGAGACGGCCATGCCCGCGGGTCCCTACGAAGCATTTGGATCGCCTCCGCTGCGAGGTGTTCGTTCAAATGCTCGAACTAAAATGTGTCCCTTTTCAGATCATGGTGGACAGCGACGACGAATACTACTTCAAGAACTTCATCGACACGTCGTCAGAAGAGGAGTCCGACGATGATTTTTTCACGGATGCTACGATGCTCATCCACGAGCATATTGTCTCGCAGATCCCCGTGTACCGGGGGTCCTTGCCGGGGCGCGCGGCCGCCTTGGACCGCAAAAGAGAACGCGGCCACGACCAGCTGTACAACGACTACTTCCAACCCACTCCATTGTTCGTGCCGTCCTTGTTTCGCCGTCGTTTTCGGATGACCAGGCCGCTCGTTCCGCCGGATAATGGATGGCGTCAAGATCTACGACGACTACTTCGTGCGAAAGTGGATGCAATTGGCAAGGTAGGCCTCTCTTCGTACCGCGAAATGCACGGCAGCGATTAGGATGCTCGCATATGGCGTTGCCGGTGATTTCGTAGATGAGTACACGCGCATGAGTGAGTCAACCGGCTTGGAATCAATGTACGAGTTCTGCAGAGCGATGATCGGTTCGTTCGGAGAACGAGTACCTCCGGCAACCTAATGCGGAGGACACAGCTCGTCCGTTGTCGATCAACGCTTCCAGGGGTTTTCCTGGGATGCTTGGCAGCATAGACTGCATGCACCGGGAGTGGAAGAACTGCCCCTTTGGTTGGCGAGGGCATACAGCCGGCCATTCCGAGGGGTGCACGGTCATTCTTGAAGCTGTTGCTTCCCATGACACATGGATTTGGCACTCATTCTTCGGAATGGCTGGCTCGCACAATGACATCAATGTGCTGCAGCGCTCTCCGGTGTTTGATAGGCTAGCGTACGGTAAGTCCCCTGATGTGGATTTTGAGATCAATGGCCACCACCACACCAAGGGGTACTACCTTGCCGATGGTATCTATCCACCTTGGGCTACACTCGTGAAGACAATCCGAAACCCCAACTCGGAGCAGGGAGGCAAGGTTTGCCAAAGAGCGAGAGGCAGCCCGGAAAGATGTCGAGCGGGCGTTTGGCATCCTCCAAGCTCGTTGGGCTATCGTCAGACACCCTGCCAGAGCCTGGGATGTGCAAACTCTGTTGGAGGTGATGACCGCTTGTGTAATCATGCATAACATGATTGTTGAGGTAGAGCGGGATGATTCACTGTTTGATAATGACTGGAAAGGCCAAGGAGAGTTGGTTACTCCTCAAGGTGCTTCGGCATCATTCCAGGACATTCTTCATGCGCACCATGAAATTCGAGATCTAGCTGTACACAACCAGCTTCAGGCTGATTTGCTCGAACACATGTGGCAGCATGTAGGCAACAATGCTGCAAACAACAATGATGAAGGAAATCCTTAAGCCTAGAGCATTTGTATCGTTTTTTCATTTTATTTGAATAATACTTTATCCTTGATTACATGGACTATGTAATGTGTAATACATTTTGAGTATTTAAACTATTATATATATTTTATATAATATTTTTTCGCGTTTTTCTAGTGAATTTACAAGAAAAACATACCATGGGGCGCCGCGACCCAAATCTGGCGCGTTGGGCGCAGCGCGCGACCCAAACGGATACGCGGACCGCGCGTCCACTCGCAAGACGCAAACGGCTCAAAACGGACGGTCCAGTGTCGCCCGGTTGGAGATGCCCTCACAACGCATTTTCAGCGTCGTTTGCGTCGGCCCTGCCTAACCCAGCTCCGCTTGTCCTTTTGGGTAGACTCACATAGGCTAGTCCCTCTCTCCCTTCTCGATTTCTCACGCGACAGGGCAGCCACGCCGCCGGCCACCCCAGCCCCCATCTCCCGCACACCGATGCCCCCGCCGCTCGCTGGTGAAGCTCCGTCGCGGTCTCCCTCGACCCCCCGCGAGCTGAAGCCGCATCGACTTCCACTGTATGTTGCCTCAAAGAGCTGAAGTGGCATCTGCACCGTCATCGAATCACCGTCCGCATGGAGATAGTGTCCATCCCCGAGCTCCAGGTAGGCAACCCGACCCGTCTGCCTCTCGCCTTCTCCCTTTCTCCAGGTAGACTTCTTACTGTGTTTGACTAAACCGAATGGTGGTTAGATATGTTGTACACAGCGTGCTTGTGGTATTGCCCGCATAGTTGATCTAGTTTTCAGTGAACTTAAGCATTCAGACAATCAACCGTTGTGGTAAGAAACTAGTGCTAGCGTTAACTTCGTGGAGTAATTTACGGGTTTATTTCTGTTCGTTTATTGTTGGGGTGCAGTGGATGGAGCGAAGGACGACAGGGAGGACTTAGTAGATTGAGACGGTTTCAGCTTCGGCAACTGGGCTCCCTGGACGTGGACGCCGAGGCTGGCGACGAGAAGGCCATGACTGAAGACCCAGCAATGTAATGGGCGCAGGGCCGACGGCAATGCCGCCGACGAGCGTGATGACGCGGCTCATCCTGATCATGGTGTGGCACAAGCTCATCCGCAACCCAAACACCTACTCCAGCCCCATTGGCCTCATCTCGTATGCTTCAGGTCCGTACGCTGCTGCTAATTAAGCAAATTAGTAACACGACCACAAGAACACACAATGATCATCAATCTAACTAACTTGGTCATTGATTTGTCTCGGTGCCGCAGGTGGAACATCAGATGTTGGCAATTGTCGTGAAGTCCATCTCCATCTTGTCATCTTTTCTTATTTCTCTCGCTCTGCAATCAAATTCTAGACTTTGTAGAGTTATTAATTTTGGTTACAGATGGTCAATTTTCTCACCCATCCTCACCAGCATAACCCTTAATACAAAATCCCCACCCACCTCTATCTTTAGAGAAAAATCCATCAATGTTCAATTTTAGGAATTCAGCTCGCGGCGTACACCATGCTCACCAGCACTACTCAGCAATTATAGTCTGAACTTTGCAGAGTTATTTTTCATTTCAGAGCGACAGCTTTTCAGTTGTTGGTGTGGCGTCCTGGAAGATGATGCTAGCAAAGTCGGTAATATGTTTGAAGAGTTTGGTATTGTATAGCATGTCGGTGTGCATGTGCAGCGCGGTTGATGTACTAGCTGAGCAATATAATTAGTAAACTAGTGCCTGAATGCTACTTTTTGACCTTTTTCGGGTTCATATATGTTAGTCTAAGGAATGTGCTAAATCGAATTCTTGATAGGAGTTTATGCAAATGAAGATTTCTGGGTGCATAAGAAAACCATGGGTGGCTATTCAGTTTGATTCTTCCTTATTTCTTTTGCAGTTTTTTTGTATAAGTTGGTCATTTTTTCTCCAACTTTTGCTCATTTTTCGTTCAAAATTTCAAATCTTGGATTCCGGGGCTTCCCGATGTTGGGTTCCCCAGAATTGCATAGGCTGGCGGCGCACGGCTCAGTTCGTCGGGTGGTCGCTTCGGGGCTTGTCAAGCTCGATTGAGTGGTATCGGTGGTGCGCCTCAGCTCCAAGATGATCCTCCGGCTGTCGGATCGCAATAGTGTTTCTTTCTCCAGGGGCAATTGCTCATGTGTTCAGGATAGAGTTACTCATGTCTTTACGGTAGAATTTGATATGTCGTGACATTCTATTCATATGTTTTTTACATTATGAACCCTTTCAATGGATTATCATACCAATTTGGATGATTGGACTTTACAATTATTTTGTCGAATTAATATCCATAAGGTGAACGTAAATGGGATCATTTAGCATAGGGGGTTGTGTGTGGGTCTTTTACATCTAAATGAGCAATGCATGTGGACAGAACAAAGATATACAGGTTATAGTTTCCCTGTATAACAATTATACGTGTTTTCTATGAAAATAGACATCTTCTATCGCCTGGCTCATAGGTGGTTTCACTCAAACGAACATGTTTTTTTTATTGTACGCAATTAGGATTAAATCTGAGTTACTAGGTTGTACTGTATCATCTAGTAAAAAAATGTAAGTTATCAGCATATGTTTCTGTCTAGTTTCCAAATATGCTGGCCCAAAACATACCACCAACAACTTGACCATATTGTACAAAGTAGTGAGAATGACCACCTTGTTTGCATGACAAAGGCATTGATGTATTGCCCCACATAGTTGCCTCAAGAATGAAGGCCTGCTAGCCAGGCCAAACCCATCACAAAGGCATTGATTTGGCCAATTGTGTTCTACTGTACTTGTGCCTGGTCCAGGTCCAGTACTTCAACCTCAAGCTTTTAGTCTAATACAACAAACCTAGTTGTTTGAGTGCCTTCTTTATCATGGAAATACGTGAGTCCCTAGCAAACCACCAATTGGCGTAATTAGTCGAAATTAATAAGGTTGTGTAATTTTTTTAATTATGGAGTAATGCCAAATCCATGCTTGGGGAATGTACAAAACTATAATTTCCGGAAACTTCTAGAAATGTCAAAAATAGAAAGACAGCCTATATCTTTAATTGCTTTCCAAATAAGTATGTAGCAATCATACTTATCCTACAGCTGTGCCTCTTGCGGCTCATGCCATCAGGTTATATATCTCCGTTTTCTTTGCCCAGGTTTGTGCAAATCGAAGCGAGAATTGTTAGGTGCGTAAGAAATCTATATTGTGCGGGTATGTACAATCTTCTTCGCCTTTTTTTCCCACATGTCAATCTAGTTATGCAGTATTTTTCGATTTGCATAAGTTTAGTCATTTGTTCTTGTCCAATCTATTTTAGATCTTTGTGATCCCACAATTGGTACTTGCCAGAATTCTAAATCTAAATATCAATATGGTGTTAGCTGTCGTTGACTTTGTAATCAGGATGTAGTAAATTTAGCAAACATTCATGGTATGGAAATCGATGCACCAAAGCATGCTTTTCACGATCTGATAGGTAGGATCCTTCTCAGGTTAGCATATGTTTTGGTTGGTTTAAGATCATCATGACCCAAGATCTGGATCGCTATCAAATTCGATCTTACTCTTAGCGCGGAGCTATAGATCCAAACGGTCCCAAAGGGATCTAGTAAATTGACTGGGAAGTTGGAATTTAGGCAACCTCTTGTGAAAGGTGCAAATCTCTGAAGGGGATATGAGTGCGATGGTGCTATCGAAATATGCATCATGATATTTACGCACAAAATATTTTTAAATATTATGAAATATAATTTGACTGGTTATCTGCGATTCATAGTTTATATCCCTTTCTGCTCTATATATTCACATATGCTGCTGGTGTTTCTATCTCATTTCATAAATAAACATGTTCATCATATTTTTTATATGTATATGATGTGGATATGGTTTTTCTACTATCGGACCGAATTTGACCCGCTCCCACCCTTGTCACAATCTTCTGTTCTTTTTCTTTTTTTGAAACCATCTGGTGGGAAATATTCAACTGAGCTATCCACTCTCTAGTTATATGTGCTTTATGGAGGACCAGCGGGGCTTTGTGTAGTTAGAAACCGCAATTGTCCCTATTGTCTGCCAGTACAATCTAAGCTGTTTATATGTTAAATCTTATATATAGTTCAGTGCCTTTCAAATAATTAGGACAATTCTTGCTGAGTGGAATTTAATTTCATTGTGCAGAGTTCATTCTGTTTGGGGAACTAAGTTTTTTTGGTGGCTTGGAAACTGCTGTGAAATGTAGCCAGATTGATTCTGTTGATTTCTGTCAACCATTTAGTCTGTTCTTTTTTCTGGTGCATATTAGATCGTACATGTGTATTTTCAGAATTTCAACTATTTAATTTTTACTTTGAACTTCTCTAATTTTCTGAAGTAGCAGATAATTATGTTTCATATAGTTTTTGGAAGATCGTAAAAGGAAATATACTCAGTGTTTGAAACTGGTCTTAAAAATGAGTCATGCATGATCAAACTCATTTAAATACATTGCACAAAAGCTTATTTTGTAACCAAGGAGGCTTGCACTATCTTGACTGTCTTTGAGATTGTCTTTACGATTGAGCTAAATAATACTTTTCATTGTTTTTCACAGTGCCGAGAAGACCATAGATTTCCGACAAGCCAGGTCAAGCAGTGGACATGGAACAACAGCCTCAGCCTGCAATGGGTGATCTTGATGGTGGATCACTGGTGTATCCTGCTTCAGCCTATGGTCATGCAGCAACAGTAGTTATTGGTGTCACTCCAGCCGGTTCACAGCCAACAGCACAACAACTCCCTTCTAATCCAGCTCAGGTCAGTGCTCAGAACCAGCTTCTCTACGAGCAATCGCAACAATTTCAACAGAAGCAACAGAGGCAGCTCCAGCAGTTCTGGGCGGAACGTTTGTCGGAGATCGAGCAGCCCACTGACTTCAAGAACCACGTGCTGCCACTCGCCAGGATAAAGAAGATCATGAAGGCCGACGAGGATGTCTGCATGATCTCAGCCGATGCTCTGGTGATCTTCGCAAAAGCCTGCGAGATGTTTGTCCTGGAGCTGACGCTGCGTTCATGGATGCACACCGAGGAGAACAAGCGCCGGACCTTGCAGAAGAATGACATTGCGACTGCCATCACCAGGACTGATATCTACGACTTCCTAGTGGACATATTTCCCAGGGATGAGATGAAGGTGGAGGGAGTGGGGCTTCCAAGGGCTGGACAGCAGGCTCCGGCCGATGCTTGCCAGTATTACTACGCGCAGCAGGCTCAGCAGCAGGTGCCTGGTGCACCAATGGTGTATGGTGGGCAGCAAGGCCAGCCGGTGACTTATGCGTATCAGGATCCTCAGGAACAGCAGCAGGGGCCTCCCGCGGCACACCAATCTTTTGATGAAAGTGGCTGAGGTGGTGAGACGTGTGCTGCCCTGAAGGCTGAAGCTGCCTCCAGATTCAGAAACCTCAATTTGGTCTAGACACTTTTTGTTTTTTTAAGTTTCGCGTTAGCTTTATATGATTGTTAGAATTGGTTGAACCTAGTTGTTCTGATTATGGGAGATTGAGGAGTTCCTCCATGGATGATTTGTTTCTATCATGGTGTCGTACTATCGTTATGGAAGGTTTATGTTTTTGAGATAATTTGGTTAAATTTTTACCATACCGTTCCATTCCAAATCAAAACGTTGGCATCTGGTGATGGCATTTTGACATGCCAACTCGTTGAGTGGCATGCTGCCTCTATTCCTATGATCTGTTTGCTTGTGGTTGGTGTTGTTGTATGACATTAGGTGCTGTGATGCCCCGAAGTCTGAAGCTGTCACTAGGTTGGCATCTCCAACAACCCGAGGTAAACACATATAAATTGACCGATTGTATCTGTGTGGCCAAAAAATAGATCTGCACCCTAGCCTAGCGGTGCAACGTAAAGTGACCGATTGTCCATGATAACATAATCGCGGTCCAAATTTGTGCTGAGAATGCGTCGGCATGGATAGTGCACGGACGCAGCGGGGGGAGCGAGGCCGCAACGCTTTGGCCTCTTCGCTTCCGGGCCTGCGCGTGCCACAGCCTTCTACGGCCACCATCAATGGCATGATTCGTCTTTAGCGGCCGCGCCAGGTCTTCTGCGCCGCCACCAATGGAACGGGGCTTCGAGTTCCACGCTTGTCCTTAAAAGGGCATGGGCGATATCATGCGCCTATTTTCGCCCACAGTTGCTCCCACCACACCGACAACCACAATGCTCCACCGCCTCGCCATGGGGAGGAAGAAGAACGACCACGAGGCATCCTCGTCACAGGTGAAGGAGGAGAAACCTTGGATCAGGGTCCCCCTCCTTGTCAGTGTCGCCCCGCTGCTCTAAGACAACTAGCGGGCCTGCGATTGCTGGAACAACGTGCACCCCAAGTGGCCCCTTAGCACCGCGCGCGTGCCCAACCCATCCCAGGATCTGGCATGGAGTGGCTCGAACAGATGCGACCGTTCTATCGCCGGACCTCCACGGAGACCCCGCGTACACCATCGATTCCCCCATGTGGGATGTCTACCACTGACACGAAACAGACAAGAGGCGGCTAACAAGGTTTCTCGGCGATCGGGCTACAATTTGGCCCGCCTCCATGACCTTGTTGACCGCTGCCGCGTACGCTGCCACCTGCGCCGCCTCCCCGCCCTAGTAAATGTTGGGCGAAGACATCCCGGGCAGGGTGATGCGGAAACAACCCTGACAACTTCATCACCAGCGTGTTCCATGAGATTCATATGGCACTGGAGGAGGGCAGGAAAATCGAGCACCGGAAGAACTGACCGAGAAGGAGGGAGCGATGCTAGGCATCCTCATATCGAAGATGCCGCCAATGCCCTGGGCCTGTCGGAGGAAGACACCTTCAACCTAGCGTTGTAGGCCTCGGTGTCGCCTCCTTTGTCGCATGCGCCCTTGTGGGACCCGTGGGTAGCAATGGCCGCTCCACCTCCACACCACCGGCCACACCGGTATTTTCTCCGTCGGTTCCAGACTAGCTAGGGTGATCCCGGACCTCGTCGATCTGACATAGGTGCCTAGTGGCGACGAGGCGTAGCCTAGGGTTATGGTTTTAGCTGGCCATGGCATTTTTATATGTTCATGTTTTTATTTTTCGCACTATGTAAATTGTTTTACGGATAATTTTTTCTAGGAAAACAAATGCGTCGGACCGCTGGGAGCCCTAGGTGCAAACGGTCATCCGGTTCTTTTCAGCCGATTTCACATCCGCGGACCGATGCAAACGGATGCAGACAATTACTTTTAGTGACCAAAATGCATCGGGCCGCTAGAGATGCTCTCGGAGTACTCATTTTAGCATGGACATCTAAAAAAAATGCTCCAGCCTTCACGTTAGCTTATATATGATGGGTAATTATTGCATGAAAATTCGATCGCCGCCCTTCTCTGAGCCTCCTGCCGACGGACCCTCTTAAGGGCACGCCTAGCCAGATCCGATGATGTCTCCGCCAGATCTTTCCCACTCACCGGCGCGGGAGTTTGACAGATGTAGCGGAGGAGATCGCCTTCGCTGGCCGGCTTGCGTCCCCTCCTCCCCGTCGCTAGCTTCGTCATCGTCAGACTCCTGGAGAATCCAGAAACGTCCTCCGGGAAGACGCTCCGGTGACCAGGCAGCCTCACTCCCCGTCCGGGCCGTCGCCGGCGACAGGCAGGAGAGATCGCCTCTTGCGTCGCCAGGCTCCTACCTAACGGTTGTTATACAAAATAAATAACTAAGACTTATTTTTATAGTTTTGTGGACACACGTATATATATATATATATATATACACGGCGTTCATTGGAGGGAGGAGCAATCTGAATCCAAAGGGTCTACAAACAATGGCTCCGGACAGAGGTGCGTGGCTCCCTCCCCGTAGCCGTAGGTTGCCTATCTCGGCAAGCCCTCCGCTGGACCACGCCGCGGCTCACTGGCTTTGGTCGTTGCCGTTTGCAGCACACACGGGGCACCGGGCACATGTCACCGGCGATTGCTCAGCCACGGCAATGTCAAGTCAGTGAGTCAGGGAGGATCACATGCTATCGCTACGTGTAAATTTCCTTGTGCATTCAATTACTTTTAAGCTTAAGCTACTGATGATCTGCCAACTGTGTTTTCTTCTTTTTATAAAACACGAACCAAAAGCTTTACAACTTACTAATTATGAAGAAATTGAACATTTGGTTCGGTCTTGTGAATACTGTTCTCATAAATCTAGCTCCTCCAAATGCACACACAAACGTAGTACTTCGTATAAAGCAAGTATCTATCAATACATCGCAAGCTCTATTACTGGTAGTAGTCATAACCGATCGCATATAATTCTAAGCATGCAAATTTCAAGCGCAAGCGCCTTCTCTATACTTCTACTACTACTAGTACTAGTAAGGGAGTAGAAATTAGCTTAATATACTACCCTAACCAAATTAGACACTAGCTCCGCAGTTGCAGTGTGGTGTCTGACTGTCTGCTGCGCGCTCCGTCACCGTCGCTTCCCGTTCCGGGAGCTTGCTCCTTTCCGGCCAAGATCGGTGAGGCTCTTCGCCACGGTGTCGTCGGGGCTCTCGCGGCGGCGGCCGCCGTAGCTCGTGCACACGAAGTACACCACCACCTGCGCCACCAGCCCTGCCATCACCGCCGCCCACAGCACCGCCGCCAACGCCACCCCCAGGGCGACCCGGCCCCACACGCCGAGGCCCATCGCGTCGTCCACCACCAGCGCCCCGAAAGCCAGCTGCGCGGCCGCGGCGCATCCGTCGAGCGTCGTGAACACGGCCGCCGCAGCCCAGAACTTGCCGGCGCTTCCGAGCAGCTCGTCGCTCCCGTGGATGGCGTGGAAGCCCCTGGCGCCGTCCTCCAGCACCGACAGCACGCACGCCACGCGCCACACCGCGCCGACATGCGCCGCCCCGGCGAGGAACGCGGTGCCGCCCACCAGCAGCAGCGCCGGCCGCGGCAGGCGCACGAGCGCGGCGACGGCGGCGAGGATGGCGGCGTAGCCGAGGAGGAGCGGGAGGGCGACGCAGGAGGTGACCGCGACGCGCGCGGCGTCGCTGGGCCCCGTGCGGATGAGGCGCGCGGCGAGGCGGGAGTCACCGCGGAAGACGGAGACGAGGAACCTGGAGAAGAACCTGGGCACTTGGCGGAGGTCGCGCGCGACGGCGCGGGCGTCGCGCTCGGCGTCGGCGGCGAAGCCGGAGTACACGGCGGCGACGGAGAGGACGCTGAAGGTTGTGGAGACAAGCGACTGGAGGACGAGGGCGGACAGGATGGCGGCCTCCGCGAGGATGAAGGGTGCCCAGTTGGCGGCGAGGCGGACGAAGCCGGCGCCGGTCATGTTGGAGGCGACGGCGTCGAAGAAGAGCGCGCGGGAGGCAGCGACGTGGGCGAGCAAGGAGAGGGAGAGCGTGATCACCACGCCGAACAAGAAAGGGAACCCCGGGGGGCGGGTGCGGATGACGCGGAGGGTCTCGCCGGCGAGCCCAAGAGCCCCGAGAGCAGCCTCCTCTGGTGGGTGCTCCATGGATGATCTTGCTCTTGCTGAGCTGAACAGAGGAGCTCAGCCAGCTGGTAAAGCAAGGCAGATGAAGCTGGGGGCTTTTGGGCACGGATCTGTCTGACCTGACGGCCCAATGGAATTGAAGAGCTCGCCTAGGCATTACTATTACATACACACATTTGTGCTAATTTGCAGTTTCCTTGTTTAGTAAAATTATTCTTAGTCACAAATGAGTGTAAACTTGTAGTCCCTTCGTTTCAAAATGTAAGTCGTTCAAAGATTAGGCAAAAGTCAAATTTTATTAATTTTGATTATTTAAGACAAAATATCTACATGTACAGTTTCGGAAAAAAAAATCTATATGTACAATATTAAACAAAGACGTTAAAACATATACTTTATGGTGAATCCATCGGTTCGGTATTGTAATTATTCATATTATTCTGTATAAACTTGATAAAACTTAGAAAGTATTTACTTTTGAGTAATCCTTCGACGGTCTTTTATTTTAGAACGGAGAGAGTACTAAGGATTAAGGAAGTCAATCTAGAAGAAAATTTTAGTGTGGCAAATTATTTATGTAAATCAAAGTAATTTTCAAAAATCACAAAGAAATTATATCAAAACTAATAGTTTGAGTTGATTACAAAGGTCCCTCCTAAAATGTGGATATCGACCGGTCTAAGATTCCTCAGAGTTGAGCAAGGAGCTCAACTGCCCAAGGAAGGGGACAAGAAGGTGATACGAGGCCTCGAGTGTCCAAGTAGAATGAAAGAAAACCCATCATATATTAATTCTCTTTAAAATACTAGCTCCATCTATAAAAGGGTGTCTAACTTTATTTAAATTTAGATGTATCTAAACTATTTTTAGCATATTGGTTTATTCAAATTTTAACAAATCTTCGATACCCTTTATTGGACGGAGGGAGCAATATTTTTCTGTGAGATGTAATAAATAATATACCCTCAAATAGACCCATATTACATGTTGCCGACGCAAAGTGACCAAGGTTGTCCATTTTGGTACGTGCAGACAGGAGACATGAAAACACCATCCCAGCTGCACGACGCAGAGGAGCTAAGAAGCACAGACTGACTCATTCCTAACCCAAAATTTGGGCTTCGAATATGCATGCGCGGATAGCGCCCACGTCCACGTCCACGTCCACACGTCCTTCTCTTGTTCTCCCTGGGGCCACCCACCAGTGGCACAAAAGCCACTCGACACCAAAAATTTGTACCTCCCTCTACGTTCAGCTGTACATGGGCAGCCCGGCCTAGACGACCCGACCAGGCCCGGCCCAAAAATTCTGGATCGGTTCGGTCCGGGCCGGGCTTGGGCCTAATTTATAAGCCCGACAGTCGGACCGGGCTAGGCTTGGCTTGACTTTGTAGCTTCGGGCTTTTTCGGGCTTGGCCCGAAACTCGGCCCATCCCGAGTTTTGCCCAGGTGTACCTCTACGCCACAACCCTACCGCGCCGATGTATCCTACCCCACCCACTCGACATTGTCGGTACCGTCTAATTTGTCTTCTATTCGCCGGAGGCCACTCCTCTTGCTCGCATCCATGCGGGCACTTGCCACCGTTTTGACATGTCCACTTTGTTGTATGTTACCTCGGACCCGCCAACTAACAGCGGCGTCCAAGACCTGTTCAGCCATTTGTCCGATCGTAAATTGATGTATAAAACTTGGTCTATTAGTCATTTTCGACAGCATATATATACATATTGACTGCTAACAATTATATGACATTTGTCTCATGTTCTACGTAGACAGACCACAGACCTAGTAGTTCGATCGAGTATTTCAACAAAAACACCGTCCACACATCGACAAACGATGACTTCAACTGTGCTACTGAATCGATGTTGCTCGCAGCAGCCCTCATCCATGAGCACAACAAGAGCCACACTAAAGAGGCTCCACGGGGCCACGCATGATCCATATCAAGCGTAATCGAGAAGCTAGCCAGAGACATCTTCAGAGCATCTCTAGTCGCATCTCCTAAAGCGTTCCTCAAATCACGCCGGATCGAATGTTTGAGGGACGTGTTTTGTTCATGCCGCGTTTGGGGGATGTCGCTACCCAGTCGCGTCCCGCAAACGCCACCTCCAAACATTAAAAATAATTTAAATAGATATAAAAAAACTCTTTACTAATATTCAAATCGGTTCAACATGAACAAATTACATATAAAACTTCGAAAAAAAAAATTAAATTACATATAAATTATTTTAAACTACTTCGTCTTCTTCTTCGATGATGGCCCCGCCTCAGCGTCGTCATCAAGGTGACGCTTCCTGCTCGTCACCTCTTCCGAAGAGGCGGTGTCGGCCGACTCGTCGGAGGAACTAGTGTCCTCCTCCTCGTCGCCGGTGCTCGCCGGCTGCGCCTTGGCATTGTCCTTGGCCTTCGCGTCCGCCTCCGCCTTCGCACGGGCCGCCGCCGCCGCCTCCTCTGACCCTTCCTCCTCCGCGTCCTCCTCCACGCCCAGCCATTCCTCCTCGCTGTCAAGTGCCAGCAGGGAATCATTGCCGCTGCTGGGCGTCCTGGTTCTGTCCCACCAATGGCGAAATCCAGCAGACGTTCCGGGAGCTTGCTCCTTTCCGGCCAAGATCGGTGAGGCTCTTCGCCACGGTGTCGTCGGGGCTCTCGCGGCGGCGGCCGCCGTAGCTCGTGCACACGAAGTACACCACCACCTGCGCCACCAGCCCTGCCATCACCGCCGCCCACAGCACCGCCGCCAACGCCACCCCCAGGGCGACCCGGCCCCACACGCCGAGGCCCATCACGTCGTCCACCACCAGCGCCCCGAAAACCAGCTGCGCGGCCGCGGCGCATCCATCGAGCATTACCATCCTTAAACTACTCCAGCACTAGCACGCTTAATTTATGAGTTCCTTCCATCCCGCTTCCAAGTACTTTGCGCACACATTATTGATATTAGTATCATATCAATCCTATTAACCTGTTGGTCACGATGTCACACTTCTTTATTATTTGAATTATAAATAAATAGCAATAGTTTTTAAATTTTTTTGCAGAACCTAAAATCTGATTTTTTTCATATTTCTCTTTGGTAGTTTCAGAATCTAAAAATTATCTAACCGGGCTATGCCCAGTGAAATCGGATGTAACATTTCGCGTGAATAAATTTTCATATATTAAACATTTTTTTAGTTCATATGCAAAAGATATTTCCATTTTACCAAAAATACAGTTTTTTTTTGCAAAAAAGTAAAAATTCGTATTTTTTATTTTTCATAATAACTAGATCACCTAACCTACCTACATCTAAGAGGATTTTGAATTTTGAATTTTCTATCCTTTTCTTTTGTATTTTAGAAAGATAAAAAAGATGATATATAAGGGGGGTGTGGAGTCCAAAAAACCCAAAAAACCTTTAGTCTAGGTTTTTTTTTTGAAATTAACCTTTAGTCTAGGTTGGTGTCTCCAACCGTGACTAAAATATAGACTTTTAGTTCTGGTTGGAGACACCAACCGAGACTAAAAAGGCTTGCACCGATGGGGCCTGCCTCATCAAGAGGGACTAAAGGTTCTGTTTGACACGAGACGACTAAAACCGTGCGACTAATACTCACATTAGTCCGGGTTTCAAACATGGCTGGAACTAATGCTTCAGACATCTTCGAACAAAAGACATGTTTTCTACTAGTGTGTAGTCTGCGTGCCCTCGAGCAATATGTCTAGACAGTTCGTTGTGCCATATGTGCGTGGAGCTGAACCTCTTTCTCACTCGTTGTGTTGTCGTGCATGCTGGTGATGGATGGACTTGCCCGCTGAGCCTTCTTCTTCTTCTTGGACCGGTGTGTGGTAGCCGGCTGGGGTACAACGCTGGAATTCCGGTGGGCGGAGCAGCGGACAGACTGCCGTGGTTGGTGCTCACAAAGGGGAGGACATGCCCTGATGTAGCGGCAGCAGCAACAACAACAAGGTAGAAAAGAAGTGGAGCTAGTGGTGGCTTGCAAGGAAGGAGCGAGGCGTGGCCGCCGGCTCCGGCTGTAGTTTTTTTTTTTTTTTTTGCTTTCATTCTTCAGCTGAGATGTGTTGTAGCAAGCGAGTAATGGGATGTCTTGATGTTCATGCATCTCTTTTTGGCATCCATCGACAAACTTGCATTTCTCTTTATTTAAACCTGTGATAGATTGATATGTGTCAAAAGAAAAACTTGTGATGGATTGGATTATCTGTTCAAATCTCGCATTTTGAGATTTATTCTCTCAGCTATGGAGTTATGTGGAATCCGCCCTGTGAAAGTTTTGATCTTGTTTGGACATGGAAAATACCATATCTGTTTCTAAAGGTTCTTGCACTACGGGAACCCGCCGACGTGCCGACGGCCAGAATCTGTGCCGACGGCCGCCGTCGGCACAGCCTCGCTCGCCGTCAGCCCAGCAAAGTAGCCTTCGGCACAGCCTGGCCGTCGGCACAGAACCACCAGAACCGACGGCCGCCGTCGGCACACTTTGGCCGTCGGCACAAACACCGTCCGTGCCGACGGCACGTAGCCTAGCCGTCGGCACATGGTCATATGGTGGGGCCACGGACAGCCACCGACAACGGCGTCGGCGGGTGGCAAACGGCGTGATGTGGGCCGACGGCCAGGCCGTCGGCACAGCTTCCCCGCCAAATTTTCCTTCTTCCCGCCCTTATTCGCGCCATTTTTTCGCGCCACTTCCTATGTAGGCCGACGGCCAGGCCGTCGGCACAGGTTCCCGCCATTTTTCCCCCTCCTTCCCTCCCACCATTCTTCTCGCGCCCATTCTCTCCCGCCAATTATTCCCGCCGTTTCAGCCCTCGTCGTCCTATATATAGCCATGTCTTCTCAACACTAACATCACCAACAACATTTCTCTCCTCATCAACTCTCTCATCCAAAAACACCACAGAATCCTCTGAGCTCAGCTGCCGTCGAGATGGCTCCTCGTCGCCGTAGCAACACGGGCTTCATCGGCGTTCGCCAGCGGGCTGCGGGCCATTTCGCGTCCGAAATCTCCGCCGGTGGTGTGCGTGTGTGGCTCGGCACCTTCTACACGAAGGAGGCTGCTGCCCGCGCATACGACGTTGCGGCTTGGAGGTTTGGCCGGTCGCGCCACGAATTGAACTTCCCGGAGGTCAGGTCTCTGACGGAAGCCGAGAGTCTCTCTACTGAGCCGCTACTTCGCTCAGAGGGTGAAGCGCAGCGGTTCAGAGATGGCCAGCGGCGGATTGATACCACCGAGGCGGACGAGCAGTTCATGGCACGGTGGCGCGGAGACCATCCCGGAGACGTCGCGGCCACGCGCGCATTCCGGAAGGAGAAGCGGGCGTACGGGAGAGAGAGGAGGGCGGGAAAGCGGCAGAGGAGGGCCGAATATGACGCGGAGTACGCCAAAGGAGAGGCGTCGACATGGGGGGAAAATGATGAACGGTGGTTTTCGTACCTCTCAAGTACCGCTTCAGAGGACACCCCTAGCGAGGACGAAGATTTCGAGAACTGATTAGTATGTGTGTGTGTCGAGTCCATGTGTCTAACGGGTCATGTGTCGACCCAGTGTTAAGTGCTTTGTTCGTGTGTGGGTTTAGTTTTTTAAGTGTTTTGGTTTGTGTGTTAGTAGTGTAGTTTTTAAGTGCTTTGCTTCGTGTGTGGGTGTAGTTCTTTAAGTGCTTTGGTTTGTGTGTGGTCTAGTTCTTTAAGTGTTTTGGTTTGTGTGTGGGTCTAGTTATTTAAGTGCTTTGTAACGTGTGTGGGTCTCAAGTTCTTAAGTGTATCATTATTGTGTGTCGTCAGAAATCGAGCATCGGAGGGTGGGAATGGTCCCAAAACTCAGGCAGATTATAGACTATAGGGGTAAAATCCAGGATCTGTATGTGGAAACTCCTGGTAAGCCCAACCTATGGTTTCCCATGTACATATGTCCTAAACAAACCAAAGCAAATAAAAAAATCCATTGTTACACCGTCACACGGAGAAAGCTATAGGGGTAGATCTGCGGGGTCCCCGCCCTAGGGTTTCCGAAGATACGGATCGGCGGAGCGTCGGAACCGCTTAAAAACTTGCATATGTCCCTAGCATATGTGCACAAGTGTGATGTAGGGTTTGGCTAACATTGCATGTACCCGGCGTTGACGATTTTCGCGGACATGGGCCAGCACTTGGTGAAAATCCGGGATCCGTATGTGCAAACTCCTGGTACGGCTAAAATGGAGCCTATTTTATGGTAAAGTAAGCCCAACCTATGGTTTCCCATGTACATATGTCCTAAACAAACCAAAGCAAATAAAAAAATCCATTGTTACACCGTCACACGGAGAAAGCTATAGGGGTAGATCTGCGGGGTCCCCGCCCTAGGGTTTCCGAAGATACGGATCAGCGGAGCGTCGGAACCGCTTAAAAACTTGCATATGTCCCTAGCATATGTGCACAAGTGTGATGTAGGGTTTGGCTAACCTTGCATGTACCCGGCGTTGACGATTTTCGCGAGACATGGGCCAAGCACTTGGTGAAAATCCGGGATCCGTATGTGCAAACTCCTGGTACGGCTAAAATGGAGCCTATTTTATGGTAAAGTAAGCCCAACCTATGGTTTCCCATGTACATATGTCCTAAACAAACCAAAGCAAATAAAAAAATCCATTGTTACACCGTCACACGGAGAAAGCTATAGGGGTAGATCTGCGGGGTCCCCGCCCTAGGGTTTCCGAAGATACGGATCGGCGGAGCGTCGGAACCGCTTAAAAACTTGCATATGTCCCTAGCATATGTGCACAAGTGTGATGTAGGGTTTGGCTAACCTTGCATGTACCCGGCGTTGACGATTTTCGCGGACATGGGCCAGCACTTGGTGAAAATCCGGGATCCGTATGTGCAAACTCCCGGTACGGCTAAAATGGAGCCTATTTTATGGTAAAGTAAGCCCAACCTATGGTTTCCCATGTACATATGTCCTAAACAAACCAAAGCAAATAAAAAAATCCATTGTTACACCGTCACACGGAGAAAGCTATAGGGGTAGATCCGCGGGGTCCCCGCCCTAGGGTTTCCGAAGATACGGATCAGCGGAGCGTCGGAACCGCTTAAAAACTTGCATATGTCCCTAGCATATGTGCACAAGTGTGATGTAGGGTTTGGCTAACCTTGCATGTACCCGGCGTTGACGATTTTCGCGAGACATGGGCCAGCACTTGGTGAAAATCCGGGATCCGTATGTGCAAACTCCCGGTACGGCTAAAATGGAGCCTATTTTATGGTAAAGTAAGCCCAACCTATGGTTTCCCATGTACATATGTCCTAAACAAACCAAAGCAAATAAAAAAATCCATTGTTACACCGTCACACGGAGAAAGCTATAGGGGTAGATCTGCGGGGTCCCCGCCCTAGGGTTTCCGAAGATACGGATCAGCGGAGCGTCGGAACCGCTTAAAAACTTGCATATGTCCCTAGCATATGTGCACAAGTGTGATGTAGGGTTTGGCTAACCTTGCATGTACCCGGCGTTGACGATTTTCGCAGACATGGGCCAGCACTTGGTGAAAATCCGGGATCCGTATGTGCAAACTCCCGGTACGGCTAAAATGGAGCCTATTTTATGGTAAAGTAAGCCCAACCTATGGTTTCCCATGTACATATGTCCTAAACAAACCAAAGCAAATAAAAAAATCCATTGTTACACCGTCACACGGAGAAAGCTATAGGGGTAGATCTGCGGGGTCCCCGCCCTAGGGTTTCCGAAGATACGGATCAGCGGAGCGTCGGAACCGCTTAAAAACTTGCATATGTCCCTAGCATATGTGCACAAGTGTGATGTAGGGTTTGGCTAACCTTGCATGTACCCGGCGTTGACGATTTTCGCGGACATGGGCCAGCACTTGGTGAAAATCCAGGATCCAGTATGTGCAAACTCCCGGTACGGCTAAAATGGAGCCTATTTTATGGTAAAGTAAGCCCAACCTATGGTTTCCCATGTACATATGTCCTAAACAAACCAAAGCAAATAAAAAAAATCCATTGTTACACCGTCACACGGAGAAAGCTATAGGGGTAGATCTGCGGGGTCCCCGCCCTAGGGTTTCCGAAGATACAGATCGGCGGAGCGTCGGAACCGCTTAAAAACTTGCATATGTCCCTAGCATATGTGCACAAGTGTGATGTAGGGTTTGGCTAACCTTGCATGTACCCGGCGTTGACGATTTTCGCGGACATGGGCCAGCACTTGGTGAAAATCCGGGATCTCGTATGTGCAAACTCCTGGTACGGCTAAAATGGAGCCTATTTTATGGTAAAGTAAGCCCAACCTATGGTTTCCCATGTACATATGTCCTAAACAAACCAAAGCAAATAAAAAAATCCATTGTTACACCGTCACACGGAGAAAGCTATAGGGGTAGATCTGCGGGGTCCCCGCCCTAGGGTTTCCGAAGATACAGATCAGCGGAGCGTCGGAACCGCTTAAAAACTTGCATATGTCCCTAGCATATGTGCACAAGTGTGATGTAGGGTTTGGCTAACCTTGCATGTAGGGTCTGGGAATCCCACCCGCTTCCTGCGGTGCCCCGCCGAATCCGCTGGAAACTGACCGGATTTGAACTGGGGCGACACTTTCCTTCGCTCAATAAATGGAGGGAAAAATGGTTTTAGGTCTATGACGCGTCATTTTATGTGCTAAATGTTTTCCGTTTCGCGCGTTGGCGGACGGGTGCAACCGCGCGCCCGGTACGGCCATACCGCATGTCCCGGCGGCCCCGTTTTGCGCAGTTGGCGAAGCAAACGGAGCCAAAAAATCGAGCGGAGCCGCGTGGCGTCATTTTATGTGTCCTAGCAACCACTGCAAAAGATGGAACTGGGATACGGCAATTATCTTGGAGAACCCTTCACGAACAGGGCTATCTCGTCCGGAGTTCTATGGCTTTTAGGGGAAATGAGTAGGAAACGGCCCGTTTCACCACATAGTTTGTCGGAACGAGGCCATATTTGGCACGTGCATGGGCCTTTGGATGGGAAGCAAGGCCCCGGTCGCGGATTTCCAATCCGAACCACGGGCGACGGTTTTTCCATTTTCGGGGTGCCGGAAGGGCTTTTTTGTGAAGCAGCTACATGGTGCGCATTTCAGTATCGCGCGGGACCTCCGCGCAGCGGTAGGATACCTCCTACGCACCACCTATCACATGCCATATGCGCGCGGAAGCCATCCGGGAATCCCACCCGCTTCTGCGGTGCCCCGCCGAATCCGCTGGAAACTGACCGGATTTGAACTGGGGCGACACTTTCCTTCGCTCAATAAATGGAGGGAAAAATGGTTTTAGGTCTATGACGCGTCATTTTATGTGCTAAATGTTTTCCGTTTCGCGCGTTGGCGGACGGGTGCAACCGCGCGCCCGTACGGCCATACCGCATGTCCCGGCGGCCCCGTTTTGCGCGGTTGGCAAAGCAAACGGAGCCAAAAATCGAGCGGAGCCGCGTGGCGTCATTTTATGTGTCCTAGCAACCACCGCAAAAGACGGAACTGGGATACGGCAATTATCTTGGAGAACCCTTCACGAACAGGGCTATCTCGTCCGGAGTTCTATGGCTTTTAGGGGAAATGAGTAGGAAACGGCCCGTTTCACCACATAGTTTGTCGGAACGAGGCCATATTTGGCACGTGCGTGGGCCTTAGGATGGGAAGCAAGGCCCCGGTCGCGGATTTCCAATCCGAACCACGGGCGACGGTTTTTCCATTTTCGGGGTGCCTGGAAGGGCTTTTTTTTGTGAAGCGGCTACATGGTGCGCATTTCGAGTATCGCGCGGGACCTCCGCGCAGCGGTAGGATACCTCCTACGCACCACCTATCACATGCCATATGCGCGCGGAAGCCATCTGGGAATCCCACCCGCTTCCTGCGGTGCCCCGCCGAATCCGCTGGAAACTGACCGGATTTGAAGTGGGGCGACACTTTCCTTCGCTCAATAAATGGAGGGAAAAATGGTTTTAGGTCTATGACGCGTCATTTTATGTGCTAAATGTTTTCCGTTTCGCGCGTTGGCGGACGGGTGCAACCGCGCGCCCGGTACGGCCATACCGCATGTCCCGGCGGCCCCGTTTTGCACAGTTGGCGAAGCAAACGAAGTCATATGGGCTGATAGTTGTTATCACATGTACCTATGATGTAACCAAGATCAAATAGAGGCATATGCCCACCGGGGAGCCCCGGTGGGATGTAGTCAAAGGGGTAGATCGCGCGGTCAACAGAATTAGGTTTTCGTCAGAAATCGAGCATTGAAAGGTCGGAATGGCCCCAAAATGTGTGTGTCTCCCTATAATAATACTCCCTCCGTTTCAATATATAATGCCTATAGATTTTCTGCACGGTAATTAGCGCAAGTCATTTTTTAACACAAAACCACCTTATTTTCAGTTAAAAGGAAAAAAAATGAAAATAAAAAAAATGCCTATAGATTTTCAGTTCCCAGATTCTATATTTTACTTGATTGTAGTCCTGCAGAGAAAAAAAATCAGAAAAGATTAAAAGAAAAAAAAATGAAAAACCTGTGCCGACGGCTAGGCCGTCGGCACAGCTAGGGCAGCTTATGTGACCGAGCCGGACCCGCACGCCCTCTCCCCACGCGCCACTCCCCACGCGCCACTCCCCGCACGACCTCTCCCTGCGCGCCGCCGCCGCCGCGCCACCGCGCCGCCGCCAGCCACCGCCCGCGCCACCACCCGGCCACCGCCCGCGCCGCCGCCCACGCCACCGCGCCGCCGCCAGCCCGCACGCCCCTCTCCCCACGCCGCCGCGCCCGCCCGCAGCCCACCTGCCCGGCGCCCGCCGTCCCCGGCGCCCCCGTCCCCGGCGCCCCGTCCCCGGCAGCCCTCCTCCCCGGCAGCCCCCCTCCCCGGCGCCCCCGTCCCCGCTGCCACCCTCCTCCCGAGCCCGTCCCCGCTGCCGCCCTCCTCACTGTAAGCATTTCCCCCCCCCCATTTTTTCCTTTTTTTTATTTCTATTTGTTGTAGATGATTTAGTTGTAAATAGAGCAAATAGAAATAGTTGGAAAACAAAATATAGTTGGAAATATAGTTGGAAACTAATTTTGTTGTTGTTTTAACTAGGCCCCGCCATGACTGCCCCGTCGTGATCGCTCCGTCGTGACTGCCCCGTCGTGACCACGACCGCTCCGTCGTGACCGCCGTGTCGTCGTGACCGCCGTGTCGTCGTGACCGCCGTGTCGTCGTGTCCGCGATTCTCTCCCACCGCCGAGGGTGAGCTAAAACTTCGCCTCCCCTCTCCGCATTTTTTTTACATCACTAGATTCATTTTTCAAGTAAAGTTGCGTAACCTAGGAGTCACTGCCCGTCCGCGAGCGTTACGCGGATAAATATGCATTAGTGGTCGGCATATTTTCAACCGTAACGCTTGCGGCATTTACGGGACAGTCGGCGGATGCATAGTTGTCTACGTTTTCCATGTTCTACTCCGGTCCGAGTCAGGATTTCGGCGGCGCCTCCCCGTTGTTCTCCGGATGCACATCCTCTCGGTTTTTGCCGAGACGTGTATCGGGAGAGCAGCGGGGAGGTGCTGCCGAAATTCTGACTTGGACCGGGGTAGAGCATGGAGAACGTAGCCAACTACGGATCCGGCGGCTGCTAGGAGCCCACCTAGTAGAGATGTAGGTTGATGCATGCGTTTCGCCCGGTAAAATAAATAAAAATATGATGCATTTAATTTCATGGTACTATTTGTTGTTTGTCTCCCAATCAAGCAGAGGATGGCTGATAATGGGTGGATGTACAGTGGCCGTGCTAGTTCGACTGAAATGACAGAAGAGTGGGTATGGAAGACCAATTTATTAGTGAAGGAGTTAGCGCGTGGTTCAAAGTCGGCGTTCGTCCAAGTTGCCCTTGCGCTCGTTGCAAGAGGCGTCATCGTCACGGAAAGGATGATATGACTAAACATCTTTGGTTGAATGGGTATATGCCTGATTACGTCACGTGTGTCGACTTTGCTCAGTACGTAACGTGACAGAGGTGAGGTGATGAGGCAGCGAATCGATGGCAATGAGGACGATGGGATTAGATACTTGCTAGATGATCTCCACGATGCCTACATGCCGGAATCGCCGGAACAGGAGGAACCGCCGAACCGGAGGGACCGCCGGAACCGGAGGAACCGCCGGAACCGGAGGAACCCGAGCCTACCGCAAAGGCCTTCTATGATATGATGGCTGCGGCTAAGAGGCCTCTATACGAGGGTGCAAAATTTCTCAGCTCGATGCCATCGCGCAAGTACTAGCCGACAAGGCCCGGTTCGACAGACACCCGTGCATGCTTTGAAAAAAATTTGGTAACGAGTTGGTAACATGTTGCCCGAAGGCCATTGTCCGCCTAAAACCATGTATGCAGCAAAGAAAATGTTGAAAGCGCTCAGCATGGATTATGTGAAGTATGATTGTTGTCCCAAAAACTGTCTTTTGTTTTGGAAAGAGTTTGCGGATGACAAATATTGTAGCAAGTGTGGGTCCTCTAGGTATCATGAGATAACCAGAGCTAATGGTGAGAAGGTGCAGACAAAAGTCGCCGTGAAGATTCTTCGTTATCTCCCGTTCATAAAAAGAATCCAACGGCTTTACATGTCCGAGGAGTCAGCCAAACAGATGACGTGGCATAAGAACGGGTTGAGATTCAAGGACGCGGAGGGACGACTAAACATGGGGCACCCATCTGATGGTAAAGCATGGCATAACTTCGATGCAAAACACCCTGATAAGGCAAATGATGCTCGGAATGTCAGAATTGCGATAGCAACCGATGGATTCAATCCATATGGTATGTCAGCATCCGCGCACAGCCGTTGGCCCGTGTTTGTTATTCCGCTCAATCTCCCTCCCGGAGTTCTTATGCAAAGGAAGACCATATTCCTGTCGATGATCATTCCAGGGCCTGATTACCCGGGGAAGAATTTGAGTGTATTCATGCAACCGCTTGTGGTTCGAAGACATGACAAGTCCCACCTCCCCTTTTTTTATATCTGCGGCGCTTGACATCTAAACTATCTTGCAGGCGGTCAGGACGTTCTTCCAGACTGGAGAGAGGATCGCACTTCCGGCCGAGGAGCCAGCTAGGCCGGGGCCGACTCCAGTGTGCCCATCGAGGGAAGCTTTCGCGGCCACATACTACGCACGGACTCCGGTAAGTCCTGTGCCTAACCGAGCTCTCACCGCTTTCCTTTCCCATGTGTAAGATGCTAACTCTTGTCAAACATGTAGGGCACGGGAAGTTCGCGGAACCGACCCTCTCCTCGGTTCGTCGCGCGAGGGCACACCGATGCACCCCGGCCGCCATTCTCCCGGTGCTTCAGGGTTTTCACCTGCCGGCGATGGTTCAGGCCATGGTTCTACTTCCGGTCTACCTCGACAAAGGCCGGACGCCTGAATTTACGAGTCGGGAACTTGGTTGGACCCCCGATCTTAGTTTCCTTAGCTAGGTGTCTAGCGGGTGTTCGTCGATCGTGTGTGCCATGTGTCGACGATGTATGATGATTGTGTGTGCTACATGACACATATTTGTATCACGATGATGTTGTTGCTACATTTGATGATGATTATGTGCTGTGCAACATTTGTGATGCATTTGAATGTATATTACTGCTATATATGCTGTGCGTGCTGTGCTGGGCCAGGAAATGCAGCGGGAAAACAAATGGTATGGTGCGACGGCATAGCCGTCGGCACAGCCCCCTGGAGGCCTGGACGTGCCAAATGGCAGGGGCTGTGCCGACGGCTATGAAGGGTGCGCCCAGCGGCAGCGCGGAGCGGGCGGCAGCGCGTCTGGGCCGAAGGACCTGGGCCGACGGCTTGGCCGTCGGCACAGGAGCAGGGGCGTGGACGCGTGGCAGCCCGTGGTCGTCCGATGGCAGTTGATGGGCCGACGGCTTGGCCGTCGGCACAACAGCAGGGGCGTGGACGCGTGGCGGCCGCTGGTCATCCGATGGCAGTGTCTGGGCCGACGGCTTGGCACAGTACCTTTCTGACCTAACGGCCGTAGACGCTCCGCGGGCCCCACGTTGACTGTGCCGACGGCTACTGTGCCGACGGCGTCGTTTGACCGTCGGGCTGGAGTCTGTGCCGACGGCAAAGGCTGGGCCGACGGCGAGCCGGCCTCGTGCCGAGGCGATATTGTGCCGACGGCGGTGTGCCGACGGCGGCCGTCGGCACAGACGTGGGCCGACGGCAGGTGATGCTGTGCCGACGGCCGCCGGCCGTCGGCCCCTCGGCTGGTTCCCGTAGTGTTGGTACATGTATTCAGTGTTTATATCAGTTTGGAAAAACAGTTTATAAGCCTGTTTAACCGAGTGTTGGCCCTTATCATGAACATGGCACACAATGAAATCTTTGGCAACATGATAAGTATTGAGGAATCTTGGTTTGAGAAGTTGTGCTTATCATGCTGGTTAGTAATTTTATCAGGAAAGACCACCTTCCTATATCCTCCATATTTACAGATTACAAGAATAAAGTACTAGAGGAAAACTACATAGTTATGTGATGCTAGAGTTCATTTTGATAAAGAGAATTTAGTCAAAGGGTCTACGGGTAGTGAAGTGTACACGAGGCAAGTCTTTTCGGTGTTCACAGCACATGAATAATCGTGTTCCAGAAAACATATGCATGGTACGAGAAACATGCCGCCTGAGTCCAGTTGGATCCTTTCCTTGACGAAGAAGTGTTGAAACTAGGAGGGAGTGATTCCCTGGGGTGTCTGTTTAATACCGAAACCACTTTTTATAGGATTTATTTACTTCATAGAAATCTGGTATTAATTAACATGCCTATCGAAAGCCCGTGCCTTAGCTACGACACGGAAGAAGCTTCTGAGAGAGAAGCGAAATTTCACCTTGTTCCTGCCCGTAGGTCATATTTTTCCCTCTCCGAGAATTCAAACCGCTTCGAAAAACTTTCAAATCTCGCTCTATAAGTAGACGCCCAGAGTCACGGGCCGCGTGCGGTCAGCGTGTGACATGTGACTTTGGGCTTTGGCGTCGGCAAGGAGGAAGAGGAGGAGGCGTGGTCTGGGCCGGCCGCAATCTACTCGATCGACAATTCAACGGGTAACCAACCATTCATGCCTTGCTCAATGAGTGGATCCATGGATCTATTAGTAATTCCCCTAGGACGTAATAGCTTGATCGATCGTATCACTCCCGATCTATGGTTGATTGGATCTGCAGCCACCGGAAGTGGTTGATTGGATCTACGACTACCGGACTTGGTTGATCGATCATATCACTCCCGATCCATGGTTGATTGGATCTGCGGCCACCGGAAGTGGTTGATTGGATCTGCGGCCACGGAAGTGGTTGATCCATCGTATCACTCCCGATTCATGGTTGATTCGATATGCGGCCACTGGATGTGGTTGATTGGATCTGCGACCACCGGGAGTGGTTGATCGATCGTATCACTCCCGATCCATAGGAAGTGGTTGATTAGTCAGAGATAAATAATTTTGTGCACCCCCCACCCCCCCACCCCCCCACACACACAATAGGTTGTATCATGGAGGCAAATCCATGCTATTAAAATGTACAAAACTATAATTTTCGGAAACTTCTAGAAGTTGTCAAAAATAGAAAGATATCCTATATCTTTAATTGATTTCCATGTTAGTATGTAGAAATCATGCATTTCCTACATCTGTGCAATCTTGTGGCTCATGCCATCAGGGTATATATATATCTACCATTTTCTTCGCCAAGGTTTGTGCAAATTGAAGCAAGAATTATTAGGTGGGTAAGAAATTTATATTCTGATGGTATGTATTATTAGGTGGGTAATAAATCATGTTTCCCCTTTTTCCACTTGTCAATATAGTTATGCATTATTTTTGGATTTGCATAAGTCTAGTCATTTGCTGTGGTATAAGGTATTTTAGATCTTTGTGATCCAACAGTTGGTATTCTTTAGAATTCTATATCTAAATATCAATATGGTGTTAGTTGTTGCTACCTATCTAATGAGGATGTAGTAAATTTAGCAAACAATCATCCACGACACGACAAGGTATGGAATCGATGCACCAAAGCATATGGTTTGGTTGGTTAAAGAACATGAACCAAGATCTGGATCAGTATCAAATTCGATTTTACTCTTACCACTGAACTATAGATTGAAACGGTCCCAAGACCCAATGGATCTAGTAAATTGATTAGGGAGTGGAGGTTTTGGCAACCTCTTGTGAAAGATGCAATCTCTGAAGGTGATATGAGTGCGATGGTGATATCGAAATAAGCATCATGATATTTATGAAAGTATTATGAAATATAATTTGAAAGGTTATCCATGATTCAGATTTTTTTCCCTTTCTATTCTATATATTCATGTCTGCTTCGAGTATTAATATCTCATTTCAGAATAAACATATTCATCATCTTTTTGATATGTATCTGATGTGGATATAGTATTTCTACTATCGGGCCGCATTTGATCTGTTCCCAACTTTGTCACTATCTTCTGTTCTTTTCTCTTTTTTTGAAACCATCTGGTGGCGAATATTCAACTGAGCTGTCCACTATCTAGCTATATGAGCTTTATGGAGGATCTGTGGGGCCTTCCTGTAATCCGTTCTCACGCTATCATACCCATCGAGTAGAACCCATACCTGCACACCCATTTATCCATATAAATTTGACAAGTTGGCCATTGTAATATTCTAAACTACTTAAGTTTTCCCCTAAACACATCTTCACGTTGCTAGATTGGATCTCATGATTTTCCTTCTTACAATTGCTGGTAGGTTAGTGAGGATTATACCCCTATTTAGGATTACTTCATCTTCTGTCATATTTTTTGATCAATTTGATGTGTTGTAAGCACATGTATTTTTACCTGCGAGTACCCATTTACCCTGCAAGGTGACGTGTACGAGAAAATCTTATACCCATTGACGAGTATAGGTACGGGTGACGGGTAAGATTGAAGGCGATGGGTACGGGTATGGGATGACTCTACTCGTACCCATACCCTGCGGGTGACATCCCTATTTATATGTTATAGCTTATAGATAGTTCAGTGCCTTTCAAATAATCAGGACAATTCTCGTTGTGTGTAATTTAGTTTAGATGTCCAGATGTCATTCTGTTTGGGGAACTACATTTTTTTTGGTGGCTTGGAATGGCTGTAAAATTTAGCCAGATTTATTCTGTTGATTTATGTCAACCATTTTGTTTGTTCATTTTTTCTGGTGCATATAAGATCGTACATGTGTATTTTCAATATATAAACTATGCAATTCTCTGCTCTGGTTTTCTTACTTTGAACTTATTATATTTTTTGATGTAGCAGATAATTAGTTTTCATATAGTTTTTGGAGGATCGTAACAAGGAAATAGACTTGGTGTTTGAAACTGTTCTTGAAAGAGAAGCACAAATGATCACACCTGACCTACAGACATTGCACATAAAATTTATTTTGTAACCTATGTGGCTAGCGCTAACTAACCGTTGTTAAGATTGTCTAAGATTTAGCTGATTATAGAATACATTCTTATTTTTACAGTGTCGGAAAGACCTTAGATTTCTGGACAAGCAAGATCAAGCAGTGGACATGGAACAGCCTCAGCCTACAATGGGTGATGTTGCTGGTGGATCACAAGTGTATCCTGCTTCAGCCTATCCACCTGCAGCAACAGTAGCTCCTGGTGTCACTCCAGCCGGTTCACATCCAACAGCACCACCACTCCCTTCTAATCCAGCTCAGGTCAGTGCTGAGAACCAGCTTCTCTACGAGAAATCGCAGCAATTTCAGCAACAGCTCCAGCAGGTCTGGGCGAAACGTTTGTCGGAGATTGAGCAGGACAGTGACTTCGTGAACCACACCATGCCACTCGCCAGTATCAAGGAAATCATGAAGGCTGACGAGGATGTCTGCATCATCCCCGACGATGTTGAGCTGGTCTTCTCGAAACTCTGTGAGATGTTCGTGCTGGAGCTGACGCTGCGGTCGTGGATGCACGCCGAGGAGAACAAGCGCCGGACCTTGCAGAAGAATGATATATCTGCTGCTATAGCTAGGACCGACATCTACGACTTCCTGGTTGACATAATTCCCAGGGATGAGATGAAGGAGGAGGTAGTGGGGCTTCGGAGGGCAGGACAGCCGGCTCTGGCCGACGCATGCCAGTATTACTTCGCCCAGGAGGCTCAGCAGCAGGTGCATGGTGCACCAATGGTGTATGGTGGGCAGCAGAGCCAGCCAGTGACATATGCGTATCCGGATCATCAGGAATAACAGCAAGGGCCTCCTGCAGAGCAACAATCTTTTGATGAAAGTGGCTGAGGTAGTGAGATGTGGTGCCCTGAAGGCTGAAGTTGTCTCCAGATTCAGAAAACTTCAGTTTGGTCTGGAAAACTAAATATTTTCGTTAAGTTTCGCATTAGCTTATATGCATGTCGTAATTTATTGGTTGAACTTGAACATGGTGGATTGCATTAGGTGAGACTGAGGACTAGTTCCTCCATGGATGTTTTGTTTCTGTCGTGGTGTTATTATTGAAGGGTTATGATTTGGATACTACTAGTTGGTTAAAACTTTACCATGCCGTTCCATTCCAAATCATCCAAAAGTTTGCCTCTGGTGATGGCATTTTGATATGCAAGCGTTGAGAGGCATGCTGCTTCTGTTTCTATGATCTGTTTGTTTGTGGTTCGTGTTGTCTTGTATTACGTTTCTGGTCCTCGAATTGGTATTAACTGAGTGAGCATCGGTGCTCTACAAAACTACAGTTGATCGGTAATTCAGTTGAAGCTTGGCAGGTGACTGGATGCATAAGGTGTTGTGATGCCCTGAAGGCTGAAGCTGTCACCGGGTTCAGAATACACATTTTAGCCTGGACATCTAAAGAATTTCTTGGGCTTTCGCGTTTGCTTATATGATCGTTGCTTATCGGTCGAAACAGGAGGTTCTGACTAGGAGAGAGATTCAGGAGTTCCTCCATGGATGTTTTGTTCCTGCCGTGTTGTTGTTGCCAGAAAAGGATAATTATGCATGAGTTTGAGACTAGCTGGTTAAATTTGTATCATATATAGGTTGGCCTTCTGTTGGTTATTTTTTTTTTTTTTTTTTGAACAAGTAGCAGGGCCTGGAAGGCCCCAGATTCATTCATATCAAACGTGGCGGTTACAAATTACAGAGAGGCCCTTGACAACTCTCGCCCTGAGAAACCTAATATTTGAAAAAAGGCCCTCACACTTTACAACAAGCACCCCGAGACAATAAAAAGAAAAGCGATCAGGTCCCTGAGATGCGCCGCCACCGCACGCCGGCGTCCCCCGGCGTTGCCGCCGAGGAACAGGGCGCAGATGCTCGAACACCCCACTCCGGCGAAGATCCGTCGCCGCTGGACGCCAGTAGACCACCGGGGACAAACCACTTGGTGGAATCTGGACGCCGAGCTCCAGCAGCTAGGGAGAGAGGCCTCCGAACTGGAGGTAGAAGAAGGGCCGCCATGCCGGCCAAAGATCACGCCGCCGATGATGAGCAGCGTGTGTTCCGCTCGAAGGAGTTCCGACGAAGAAGCTCCATAGCACCCCTTAGGCTTGCGCCGATGAGCAAGGATCCAGTCCATCCTTCCGCCGTTTCTCCTCTCACCACCACGGCAAGGCGGGGAAAACAGCAGAGGAGATGATCCGGCGCCGCAACTACAACGGCAGAGAGAGCAGGATCTCTCCCCAGAACAGAAAACCAGCGAGCCTGACTTCTCATCCTCCTCGCCACCCTGGCCGGCCAGGAGAGAAGCATAGGCAAGCCAAACAGCAGCAGCATCGCACTCCCCCACGCCACCACGGCCGGCCAGGAGGGCTTCACCTCTCGCTGAGATCTAGGGGAAAAGAGAGGCCCGCAACCACCGGATTATTGGAGAAGACGATGCAGCTCCCAGCTTCTCCTCCCTCCAGCCATCGGAGCAGAGGAAGAAGCAGCAGCAGCCCTAAGTTGGCCCAGATCTGGCGGCGAAGATCCCGGCCATCGTCTTCACTACGGGGCAGACGCCCAGACGGTGGCATACGCCACAAAAACAACAACAAAACTACTCCTAAAACTACCCGGCACCTACCTAGACCGACTCCAGCCAGCTATTCCGGCGGAGTGGTCATCGGCGGCCCGTACAAGGAGGAAGAAGAAGCAGTTACTGTAGACGCTTGAGAGGAGATGGGGGGGAAAAAGAAGTCCTTCGAGCACTGTATCATATATAGGTTGGCCTTCTGTTGGTTATGGCCTTCTGATATGGAGACGTTGAGTGGCATCTTGTACTGTATTTTTTTTTGATAAAGGGAATATATTAATATCAAGAAGATACCAATTACACCCAGTCTCTGCAACAACGCACCACCCTAATGGCACTACGGATGCACACAGCCAAAAAAATGAAAAGAAAACTAAGAAATAAAAGCCCCGCTACAAGCATCTCGGGCCTAACAACAGCAAGACATCCACCGCCAAGACAACACCCGAATTACGAGACTCTCCAAAAAACGACGCCTCCAAGAAGGGAACAAGTGCTCAAACACCATCGTCGCCCGATCAAAGATCTTAGGTTTTCACCCCGAAGATAGTCCCCGCTCTCAAAACAATGCCTCCACCAAGGCCATTGCCGGGCACAACCAGATTAAGGCCAGACCTTGGGTTTTCACCCTGAAAGGTAGGACTCTGCGCTTCACCTGTGTTGTCGCCCCCACTTTCATACCGCTGTTGTGAAGCCCGGAACACCAAGCCAGTCTCTCAACAGTGTGGAGACTTGAATCTCCCTTAGCTAGTCCTCCCCTCCGGCCTTCATGAAATCCTCTTCTTCCGACTTTCATCATGGATCCATAGTCACTTGATGTCAACACAGAAAAAGAGCTTAGCGCCGCTCCCTCCAGAACCAATCGGTCGGAATAAAAGCATGGGTGCGCACGACCGAATACCTCCGATCCAGCAAACTCCAGGAAAAGCACTGTTACATTCGCCGGCGGAGCCTTCCGGAACTCAACCCTCCGGCCAGATCACGAGTCCAGGCCTCCAGTAGGTCCTCCTATTCACGCAAGAGAGGTCCTAGGACCGCCGCCTTTTATTCTGCAAGACATGAGATCCCAAGATCCACCATATCTTGCTGGCCCTCTCCGGCAGAAGGAGGAGGCCGCCGCCAAGGTCGGGGCCGCCGCCCTGACTCCCAAGTGATGCGGGCACCATATCTTGTACTGTATGAAACCTCCGATTCGCTTGCACCTAATTAAACTGAATGTGCGTGCGTGTTTTGCAGAACTACTACAGTTGATCGGTAATTCTTCAGTATAAGCTTGACAGGCAGGTAACTCGATGCACATGGTGCTGTAGAGGAGCATCACAACTTTTCTTGAGGGTGGAGGAAAGCTTTTGACTGATGCACGTAGTCAAAAGGGTGGGGCGTGGTGTGGCATTTTTGGCGTCAAAGCCGTCGCCATCCACGTCCGCTATCTCAAGCCGGTCGGTTCCGTTTTGTGAATACTGTCTAGCATGCATGGTGGCCGTCCATCTCCGCTGGCCGGCCATGGCCATGCCATGTGGGATCCCAGCTCCAGGCGAGTATTCCCGGCCATGTGACTCTCGTTCCAAGCCAAATTTACATGGTGCGTTGCTACTTGCCGGACCCCGCATTGGCAACGCGGAGTGTGCAATCACCGTGACGCGCCTTGCTCTGTTTGTTCTTGCGAGCGAGTGATCTGACATTGCCGTGGCCGAGCGACGGGTGAATGATCTCCATCACATGTGTGCAGTGGGGCTTTGGCTGCAAAACGGCAACGATTTCCACGGCCTGATGAGCCGAGGCGCGGTCCAGGGGCCAAGATCGGCAACGTATGGGAGCCACCAGGGGGCTCCGCCGCTCCGCACGGCGTCGCGCACTGGTGTTTGGGCAGAGGAAGTTGATCGGCGGTGTCACACGAACCTTCCTACCCTGCATCCCGTGACCACCATGTCGATGGCGATACGGAGGGCCTGGCCGCGGACGTCTGGCCGGGACAACACAACCTTGCATTGCGACCGTTCGAATTCAGATTACCACAATAAGAGATAAAGTGCATAAGTACATATTCAATACCACAATAGTTTTTAAGGCTATTTTGTCCCATGAGCTACATATTGCAAAGGCGAATGATGGAAATTTAAAGGTAGCACTCAAGCAATTTACTTTGGAATGGCGGAGAAATACCATGTAGTAGGTAGGTATGGTGGACACAAATGGCATAGTGGTTGGCTCAAGGATTTTGGATGCATGAGAAGTATTCCCTCTCGATACAAGGTTTAGGCTAGCAAGGTTATTTGAAACAAACACAAGGATGAACCGGTGCAGCAAAACTCACATAAAAGACATATTGTAAATATTATAAGACCCTACACCGTCTTCCTTGTTGTTCAAAACTCAATACTAGAAATTATCTAGACTTTAGAGAGACCAAATATGCAAACCAAATTTTAGCAAGCTCTATGTATTTCTTCATTAATGGGTGCAAAGTATATGATGCAAGAGCTTAAACATGAGCACAACAATTGCCAAGTATCAAATTATTCAAGACATTTTAGAATTACTACATGTAGCATGTCCCGATTCCAACCATATAACAATTTAACGAAGAAGATTCAACCTTCGCCATGAATACTATGAGTAAAACCTAAGGACATATTTGTCCATATGCAACAGCGGAGCGTGTCTCTCTCCCACACAGTGAATGCTAGGATCCATTTTATTCAAACAAAATCAAAAACAAGAACAAACCGACGCTCCAAGCAAAGCACATAAGATGTGATGGAATAAAAATATAGTTTCAGGGGAGGAACCTGATAATGTTGTCGATGAAGAAGGGGATGCCTTGGGCATCCCCAAGCTTAGACGCTTGAGTCTTCTTAAAATATGCAGGGGTGAACCACCGGGGCATCCCCAAGCTTAGAGCTTTCACTCTCCTTGATCATATTGCATCATTTTCCTCTCTTGATCCTTGAAAACTTCCTCCACACCAAACTCAAAACAACTCATTAGAGGGTTAGTGCAGAATAAAACTTTACATGTTCAGAGGTGACATAATCATTCTTAACACTTCTGGACATTGCACAAAGCTACTGGACATTAATGGATCAAAGAAATTCATCCAACATAGCAAAAGAGGCAATGCGAAATAAAAGGCAGAATCTGTCAAAACAGAACAGTTCGTAAAGACGAATTTTAAAGTGGCACCAGACTTGCTCAGATGAAAATGCCCAAATTGAATGAAAGTTGCGTACATATCTGAGGATCACTCACGTAAATTTGCATAATTTTCTGAGTTACCTACAGAGAATTAGACCCAGATTCGTGACAGCAAAGAAATCTGTTTCTGCGCAGTAATCCAAATCTAGTATGAACCTTACTATCAACGACTTTACTTGGCACAACAATGCACAAAACTAAGATAAGGAGAGGTTGCTACAGTAGTAAACAACTTCCAAGACTCAAATATAAAATAAAAGTACTATAGTAAAAACATGGGTTGTCTCCCATAAGCGCTTTCTTTAACGCCTTTCAGCTAGGCGCAGTAAAGTGTGTATCAAGTGTTATCAAGAGATGAAGCATCGACATCATAATTTATTCTAATAATAGAATCAAAAGGTAACTTCATTCTCTTTCTAGGGAAGTGTTCCATACCTTTCTTGAGAGAAAATTGATATTTAATATTACCTTCCTTCATATCAATGATAGCTCCAACAGTTCGAAGAAAAGGTCTTCCCAATATAATGGGACAAGATGCATTGCATTCAATATCCAAGACAACAAAATCAACGGTGACAAGGTTATTGTTAACGGTAATGCGAACATTATCAACTCTCCCCAAAGGTTTCTTTTTAGCATTATCAGTGAGATTAACATCCAAATAACAATTTTTCAATGGTGGCAAGTCAAGCATATCATAATTTTTCTTAGGCATAACAGAAATACTTGCACCAAGATCACATAAAGCATTACAATCAAAGTCATTGACCTTCATCTTAATGATGGGCTCCCAACCATCTTCTAACTTTCTAGGAATAGAGGTTTCGAGTTTTAGTTTCTCCTCTCTAGCTTTGATGAGAGCATTTGTAATATGTTTTGTAAAGGCCAAATTTATAGCACTAGCATTGGGACTTTTAGCAAGCTTTTGTAAGAACTTATAACTTCAGAGATGTGGCAATCATCAAAGTCTAAACCATTATGATCTACAGCAATGGGATCATCATCCCCAATGTTGGAAAAAAATTCAGCAGTTTTATCACAGGCAGTTTCAGCAGTTTTAGCAGCTTCCGAGCAGTTTTGCAGGCTTTGCATTAGAAGTAGAAACATTGCCAACACCAATTCTTTCACCATTATTAGTAGGAGGTGCAGCAACATGTGGAGCATTAACATTACTAGTGGTGGTAATAGTTCAAACTTTAGCTACATTATTCTCTTTAGCAAGTTTTTCATTTTCTTCTCTTTCCCACCTAGCATGCAATTCAGCCATTAATCTTATATTCTCATTAATTCTAACTTGGATGGCATTTGCTGTAGTAGCAATTTTATTTTCAATATCCTTATTAGGCATAACTTTCAATTTCAAAAGAGCAACATCAGAGGCAAGACTATCAACCTTAGAAGCAAGAATATCAATTTTATTGAGCTTTTTCTCAACAGATTTGTTAAAAGCAGTTTGTGTACTAATAAATTCTTTAAGCATAGCTTCAAGTCCAGGGGGTGTGTTCCTATTATTGTTGTAAGAATTCCCATAAGAATTACCATAACCGTTACCATTATTATTTGTGGTTGTGAAGTCACACAACTTAGTGTTTTCAGGGGTATTCATTTTAGCAGTGGTAAATAGAGCAAACTAGATAAAGTAAATGCAAGTAACTAATAATTTTTTTTTGTGTTTTTGATATGGAGAACAAGGCAGTAAATAAAGTAAAACTAGCAACTAATTTTTTTGTGTTTTGATATAATACAGCAAACAAAGTGGTAAATAAAATAAAACAAGACAAAAACAAAGTAAAGAGATTGGATTGTGGAGACTCCCCTTGCAGCGTGTCTTGATCTCCCCGGCAACGGCGCCAGAAAATGTGCTTGATGCGTGCAATCGACACGTCCGTTGGGAACCCCAAGAGGAAGGTGTGATGCGGACAGTAGCAAGTTTTCCCTCGTAAAGAAACCAAGGTTTATCGAACCAGGAGGAGCCAAGAAGCACGTTGAAGGTTGATGGCGGCGAAGTATAGTGTGGCGCAACACCAGGGATTCCGGCGCCAACGTGGAACCTGCACAACACAACCAAAGTACTTTGCCCCAACGAAACAGTGATGTTGTCAATCTCACCGGCTTGCTGTAACAAAGGATTAGATGTATAGTGTGGATGATGATTGTTTGCAGAAAATAGTAAAGAACAAGTATTGCAGTAGATTGTATTCGATGTAAAGAATAGGACCGGGGTCCACAGTTCACTAGAGGTGTCTCTCCCATAAGACAAATAGCATGTTGGGTGAACAAATTACAGTCGGGCAATTGACAAATAGAGAGGGCATGACAATGCACATACATGATATGATAAGTATAGTGAAATTTAATTGGGCATTACGACAAAGTACATAGACCGCTATCCAGACATGCATCTATGCCTAAAAAGTCCACCTTCAGAGTTATCATCCGAACCCCTTCCAGTATTAACTTGTAAACAACGAGACAATTGCATTAAGTATGGTGCGTAATGTAATCAATAACTACATCCTCGAACATAGCATCAATGTTTTATCCCTAGTGGCAACAAGCACATCCACAACCTTAGAACTTTCTCGTCACCGTCCTGCATTTAATGGAGGCATGAACCCACTATCGAGCATAAATACTCCCTCTTGGAGTTAAGAGCAAAAACTTGGCCAGAGCCTCTACTAATAACGGAGAGCATGCAAGATCATAAACAACACATAGGTAATAGATTGATAATCAACATAACATAATATTCTCTATCCATCGGATCCCGACAAACACAACATATAGCATTACAGATAGATGATCTTGATCATGTTAGGCAGCTCACAAGATCCAACACTGAAGCACATAAGGAGAAGACGACCATCTAGCTACTGCTATGGACCCATAGTCCAGGGTGAACTACTCACTCATCACTCCGGAGGCGACCATGACGGTGAAGAGTCCTCCGGGAGATGATTCCCCTCTCCGGCGAGGTGCCGAAGGCGATCTCCCGAATCCCCCGAGATGGGATTGGCGGCGGCGGCGTCTCGCAAGGTTTTCCGTATCGTGGCTCTCGGCATCGGGGGTTTCGCGACGGAAGCTTTAAGTAGGCGGAAGGGCAGGTCGGGGGCCACACGAGGGCCCCACACACCGAGGCCACGCGACCAAGGCCCGGGCCGCGCCGCCTCGTTGTGGCGGCGCCTCGTGGCCCCACTTCGTCTCTCCCTCGGACTTCCGGAAGCTTCGTGCAAAAATAGGACCCCGGACGTTGATTTCGTCCAATTCCGAGAATATTTCCTTTGTAGGATTTCTGAAACCAAAAACAGCAGTAAAACAAAGAATCGGCTCTTCGGCATCTCGTTAATAGGTTAGTGCCGGAAAATGCATAAATATGACATAAAGTATGCATAAAACATGTAGATATCATCAATAATGTGGCATGGAACATAAGAAATTATCGATACGTCGGAGACGTATCATTTCCATAACCATTTTAAAAGCAATGCAATGTTCATAATTTTCAGGTCCAAAACCCATATGCCCCCTTGGTCTTTTGGCATGCCAATTGATCATCTGGTATTTTTTCTTGTCTTCACCTTCATCCTAGAGGAATCTATTTCTAATTTTGTCCAATTTTATTTTTGTCCCTTTAGGTATTCTATAGAAGGACAGCATGTACAAAGGAACACTTGATAATAAAGAGTTTATCAGAGTAACTCTTCCTCCCGTTACAAGCATTTTCCTTTGCTAGCCCAATCCGTTCCTCATTTTTCCTTCAGTAGGATCCTAATCCGTTATTAATCTTTACTAGCAATAAACGGGCGCGGCGGAACACCGCGCCATATAGTGAGCAGCTGGTGGTAATTTTTGGCGGTCTGGGCAATGTAGTGGAAGGAAAATGTACAGGTAAAGTGTGGTAAATAATGAGTCCCTTGGGTGGCACTTAATTTATTTTCGGTTTTTTATTGGACTTGACAAAAAGAATGAATATTTTTCTGGCCAAACAATTAGGTATAAAGCTATTTATAACAAAATTTTGATACATGATACACCAATTGCAGGGTGTCGTACAGAAGGATAATAAACTTGCTAACTTGGATGATAATAAAACTGCTAACTTGTACACTGGATGATATACCAAGTTTTACATCCATACATAAATCCTACTTTAGCTACCCCGTCTTCTTCATCCAATGGTATATTGATTTACCAGTGATTATTGCAGTGTCGCTTGCGCTTGTGGCTGAACAAAGGCCGTCGCATATCAGCAGTACACCAAAGGCAAGAGATGACATCATGACAGACTTGTAAACCCACCAGTAGACATGCCAATTGTGAGCACGCCATAGGTATAGAACAAACCAGAATACAGCCTACAAATTGAAGAAAAATAATTTGAGCTAAGAACAACCAGGAAAAAGGAACTGCAGAAGATAGAGAACAAATAAGCATATAAACAAAAGGTTACCTATTATGTCTTGAGAATCTATAAAATACCGAGGACCTCCTTGTAAACTATATTCTTAGTACCATTAGATGGCACACCATTTTCATCTTCAGTGAAAAGCTTCAGCCCGCTTCGAGAAATAACACGGTGATACAGGATAAAGCGGCATAAACCAGGCCATGTGAAAATACAAGGTTCCTAAGATAAACACAAATCTTAGAAAGTGTTTGGCCTTCACTCTTGTTAATAGTGATACTTTAGCATTAAAGAACCGGGAACTGGCACCGTTGTGAAGTAAATGGCCACTTCAAATCAACAGAATTCAGAACAATTCTCGGAATAGACACACCTGCCTCTATGCAAGCCACTAATTATTTCCCCTTCCAGAACTTTTCCGCCAAGCCATATAATCAGTAGCCGAGTACCATTACACAAGCCCAGTGACTGGTTAATGTTTCTAAGAAGCATCACCAGGACGCCAACCTTCAAATTAAGCTCATGCTGAGGAAAATTATTGATCGTCACAGAGTGGAGAAACTCAGGAGGATAGGGAGGATCAGTATCAGAAACATGATCAGTTGATTTAGATATAGACTATAGAGTCACAACTGAAGTACCTCTGAAGCTTCCCAGCGCAAGCTGAAATACTGAATCATTAATCTCATCAACTGTATTTGTTGGACACACAATAGAACGTTGTGCAAGATAATCAGCAGAAGTATAACTGAAAAAGAAAGAATCATAAACACTCTGAATGGCTGCATCCACATTACTGGAAGTCGGATGCAACACAAGATCTTCAGGAATTGTTATCCAGGAACCGGAGTCCTCCCCACCTGTGGAGTGTCCTAAAATATCACCATTGCCAACATCGAAAACCCACTGTACAAATGCAGAACATTCTTCACAATCAGAAGATGACAAATCAAGATGCTTATGACACATATTGGGGAAGTAAGGATGAAACTATCTAGAGAAATTTTTATCCTAGATTTGAATTTCAAAGGAAACATAGTATTTTTAATTTCAACTACCAAGGCTTCTAATTATGGTTTAGCCTCAATTGACCATTGGACCCTCGAAACAAAGCTCTATAAACTATTTCTTAGAAGGATGCGATAACACACTGTTCAAGGAGAACTCAACTATCATGATATTGATTCTTTTTCTATACAGAAACCTTATCTCAGCCGTACTGAATTAATGTAAAGACTATGTATACCATGAAAATACTTTAGTATGTTATGGATTTTTCTTAACGACATAGGACATGACAATTTTTAATCTGCTTGTCTTAAATAGGATAATATACGATGACACACCTGAACTACATGTGAGAACTCAAGTAAGAAATCATTTTCCTAGAGAATATATATAAATTCATCACTGAAACTAAAGTCTAGATCAATAGTTAAATCAAATAATTGCATAAACTACTGACCAAAGGAGCAAAATCTACGTATAGGTTACGTGACCAACTTCCATGTACACATGGTAAGTGACGACCATCTAACAAAAGTCTGCGCCCACGTTATTTCTAATACGCCATTTACACTCATGATCTTTACCTACCAAAGAAACCTGAAAGATGATATAGTCCATTCTTCATTGACTTAGAAAGGACCGTGGCATTCTGGGCCATCTTTACTATTGAACTTCTGGCTCTTTCTTCCCTATATAGCTGTGAAATTCAAACCCAGCAATCAATCCCTCTTTGTTATTGCATTGACATAAGTACTATCATCATGTTATGGAAGATAGAAATCTCGTTCATAAGACAAAAAAGATGCAATCCAACAAACAAAAACCACAAACCACATTAGTATTTTTGACCCGTTTTTGAAAATAGTCACCGCATAAGCCTTACCCTTGAGACTTAGCACATCCAGATAAAGGATAGAGTTGAATGGTTTCGTTGGAGGCAAGGCATGCCCGAAATATATAGTTCCAGGGCTGCACCCTTCATGTAAACCTCACCAACAAACTTCACTGAGAAATCTGATGCATGTCTTAAACCACTGAGGAAGAATTAGCAAACCATTGTTTATAAGTCAGAATCAAATTAGAACAGAAAACACTGACTGAGATCATGTAAGGCACGTCCATTCAACCTGTAGGAATCATGTGTTGATGGTTCCAGTAATGTGTGTTTATTTTACATTATATAATCATTCCTTCATACACTATATAATCATCCTTAATACATGAATATTTTTCAGGTTCAATTTCACTGATTTGTGCAAATTTGATTCAATATACATGACTATTTTTCAGGTTCAGTTTCACTGATTTGTGCAAATTCGATTCAATTCATAGAAATTGCAACCTTAGCAGAAAGCTGCACACCCAACGACCCAGTCTTCATACCGTTTTAAAGCAGCATATTCCGTGCGTGAAGTATATATCAACTAAATCATAAACTAAACATATACAAAATAAAATCTGATGGATATAAACTAAACCATATGTATTCCAGAAATATCACATTGTTACTTAATACATGAATACAGAGACGATCACATAATTTCTGTAAGAGGAATGCTAACATCTTGAGAAAATCCAAATTCTTTTCACCCCCAAAACTGACCACATGTATTATCAATGTTTTTTCTGGTTCACCAACACTAACAGGAGGAGAAATTACAATCTATTAACCAGTGTATTGTTACCTCTAACATTTTGATCGCTGATTTTAAAGTAACTGAGGATGCTTCTAGCTAGATAGCAGCAAAATCTGCAACAGAACAGTATCAGCCAAGTTGCTGGCAAACGAAAAAAAGAGCTGAATGAGGAAATGTGAACCAAAAGAAAGCAGCACCTCTCCATGTACAGCCCCATCTCCTCCTTAATCGTTTTCCCCCTCCTCAATGCCTCAAGGATCAACCGAAATACCAATAATTACCAAATGAATTGTGGGAAGGTAGCAGAGCAAAGCGAACAACTGAAGTACCAACAATTATCGCCTGAACTATTGCAGGGGGAGCAGGCTCTGTAGCGAGCAATGTCTCCAGAGCAGCGAGGCTGCCACCGATGAAGTGCCGCTCCACCATCGAGCCCTCACATGTGATGCTGCACCTCCACCGTATCCTCTTGCAGTCGCAGTCACGGCGCCTATGCAACAGCACCAGCTCCCTCATGGCCATGCACTATCCTCAAAATCAGCAGCCCTTCCCGAGCAGTAGGGCTCAAAGAACTGAAGTAACTCCAGCTCTGTAAATATCTTCAGATCTCGAACTGCTGCTGCCCAATAGTCCAGCATGCTCGTGCTCTCAGCTGGATGCCATCCTCCTACATCAGGCGCCACAGGAGAGTACCACCACAGGTTCGATGATAACTGCAGCCGTTTCCATCCTCGTCCTTCCTGCTACACACATAGAGTGCTAGAGCCTGGAGCGCTCGATGGTTGGGCCTGCGCCGTGTTCACAGGCGGAGCGGTGGGTGTCGCCGGCTTTTCTCAAACTGAGAGAGAAAGAGATAGACCGTGAAGGGAGAGAGAGAGAGAGAGGAGGTGGAGGACGGAGAAGCTAGGAGGGCGTCCGTACCGAGCGTCCGGGAGCCCTAAGGTTTCCCCGCCGCTTCCTGCCCCTCTCTCCCCCGGCTCTACATGCCGCCGCCAGCCGCTCGCCGGCATCCGAGGATCTCGAGATTCGCCGGCGCGAGTTCCTGCCTTCTCCTCGAACCCCTCCGGCTGACGAACTTGATATCCTTGTCGGGGCGCCATTGGTGCATCCGAAGAGAAGCACATGCCTTTTTTTGGGAGGAATCGATGGGCAAGACGGAGCGGGCGCCGGCAGAGGCCGAGGAAAAAGGCGGCAGCGCTCGACATGGCCAGGAGGGGGAGGAGGGCACCGGCCCTGGGCAAGATGTTGCGGGCCAAGACGGTGCGGTTGAGGAGATAATGGAGAGAGAACAGGCTCGAATATCGAGGGTCGGTGAACGGACAGAGGATCTCTCTAGAGGCTACCTAGCGAGACAAGGATATAGTTAAATCGGTTCAATAAAATGCTATAGTCACCTATTCTAAAAGGAAGCTCACCAGAGACAAAAGGAAAAGACGCACAAAAATTCGTACAAAGCACCAGAAGTGTACACGGGAAAAAAGGGACATGAATTAAGCACAAAGTAACATACGTGTCAACTTCAGATTAATTCAAAAAAAGTCCAAAATTCTAACAAAAAAGAAGTTTGTTGCCAAATAGTATATAAAGTACATACATATGTGTTGATGGGAACACCCAGATATTTCATGGCCAGATTTACAGGTAAAGCTTCTTTCAACGTTGCTCTCTCTCTCCCTGAAGCATCTCCTAGACAGTAAATGTCATTTTTATGAAAATTAATTTTCAAATCTGATATTAGTTCAAACAAACACAAGATAACTTTCAGATTTCTAGCCGGCTCCAGAACAATTTTAAATATGTTTAAAATGTATTTTAAATAAGCAGAAATGTGTGTTTATGTAAGGAAAATGATTCTATTCCCCCGGGGAATAACGCGCTTGCAACCCCCGGTTGCCTGGCCGCACGATCAGCGCCCCACGTGGGTGGACCCACCCACGTTCACCTCTCCCTATCCATATCCCCTTCCTTTTCACACACGCACGGAGAGAAGAAAGGAGGTCACCGCACGGCGAGCTCTCCGCTGCGCCGCCGTTCGCCGAGCCGCTGCGCCGCCGTTCGCGCTGAGCCGCTGCGCAGCCGGTCGCCGCCGCATGATGGAGCCACGGCCGCCGAACGCCGTCGTCCACAACCATCGTCTGCCGCGTCCCCTCGACCAGGGCCGCCTCGCGCCGCCTTCATCCGTCCTCGCCGCGGTCGGAGATGCCGCCGCCGCGGGCGCCGACTCCCTTCTCGCCCCCATCCCCGACGTCTACCAGGGCCGCCGCCCAAACTACCTTCTCCCGTGCGGCCATGGCCGCCGCCGCGTCCTTGCCGCCGATGCCGTGAGGTCCACCCTCGGCCCGCCGGAGGTGTTGCTGCCGGCCGCGGATGGCGTTGCTCCGTGCGCCCGGCCGCGTTGCTCGTCAATGGAGGATGGAGTTGCTCCTCCGGCCGTCGGCGTTGCTGTCAATGGAGATTTTGCGACATGCATTATGTGGATTTGCTGTCATATCTAGATTTGTTTGATACAACCGTTCTATGTTTTTCCAGTTATGTATCCAGCGACGTTTGACTTGATACAATAGCAATGATCTTGCCTGAGACCTTGCAAAAAATGATGTGTTTTTGATACAATATCACTTTTTGTGCAATACAGTTCTACTGTTTTGCTACATTAGTATACTTTTTTTGATACAACTTTTCTATGATTTTGCTGCAATTGTATAATATGTTTGCTATGTTGTCTCCGGCGATATCTCCGGTGAGTTCTCCGGCGATGTCTCCGACGATTTTCATTTTTGCTACATTAGCACATTTTTTTGCTACGTGGTCTCCGGCGAGGTCTCCGGCGAGCCCAGCCATTTTCTTTTCTTTTCTGAACGAACCGTTTTTTGCTTCAGTCATTTGCTGCCGGGGGCGATTTTTTGCTGCCGGAGGTGTTTTTTTGCTACATGCAAATCTAACCGTCAAAATGATTGATCCGACGGCTGGGGACCCGGGGCTGGGGAATCAGATCCCCGGGGGACGCCCAGCCGTTTCCTTTATGTAATGCCTAGACGTCTCTTCTATTCCATTGGACACTCAAGTCGGCCAAATCCCAAAGCCCCCAGCTTCCCCTGCTTGCTTGAGCAGTTCAGCTCCTCTCTTCTCAGCTAGACAGCAACTGCTGATCATCCATGGAGCCGGCCGCAGAGGAGGCTGCTCTCGGGGCTCTTGGCCTCGCCGGCATCTGCTGCGAGACCCTCCGCGTCATCCGCTCCCGGCCCCCGGGCTTCCCTTTCTTGTTCGGCGTGGTGATCACGCTCTCCCTCTCCTTGCTCGCCCACGTCGCTGCCTCCCGCGCCATCTTCTTGGACGCCGTCGCCTCCGACACGACCGGCGCCGGCTTCGTCCGCCTCGCCGCCAACTGGGCACCCTTCATCCTCGCGGAGGCCGCCATCCTGTCCGCCCTCGTCCTCCAGTCGCTCGTCTCCACAACCTTCAGCGTCCTCTCCGTCGCCGCCGTGTACCCCGGCTTCGCCCCCGCCGACGCCGACCGCGACGCCCGCGCCGTCGCGCGCGACCTCCGCCAAGTGCCCAGGTTCTTCTCCAGGTTCCTCGTCTCCGTCTTCCGCGGCGACTCCCGCCTCGCCGCGCGCCTCATCCGCACGGGGCCCAGCGCCGCCGCGCGCGTCGCGGTCACCTCCTGCGTCGCCCTCCCGCTCCTCCTCGGCTACACCGCCATCCTGGCCGCCGTGGCCGCGCTCACGCAGACGCAGCTTCCGCGGCCGGCGCTGCTGGTGGTGGGCGGCACCGCGTTCCTCGCCGGGGCGGCGCACATCGGCGCGGTGTGTCGCGTCGCGTGCGTTCTGTCGGTGATGGAGGACGGCGCCAGGGGCTTCCGCGCCATCCACGGGAGCGACGAGCTCCTCGCCGGCGCCGGCAAGTTCTGGGTAGCGGCGGCCGTCCTCACGACGCTAGACGGCTGCGCCGCGGCCGCGCAGCTGGCTTTCGGGGCGCTGGTGGTGGACGACGCGATGGGCCTCGGCGTGTGGGGCCGGGTCGCCCTGGGGGTGGCGTTGGCGGCGGTGCTGTGGGCGGCGGTGATGGCAGGGCTGGTGGCGCAGGTGGTCGTGTACTTCGCGTGCAAGAGGTGCTGCGAGAACCCCGACGGCACAGCGGAGAAGGGCCTCGCCGACGTCGGCCGGAAAGGACCAACCTCTCGGACCGGGAAGCGACGGTGACGGAGCGCGCAGCAGACACCACACTGCAACTGCGGAGCTAGTGTCGTCTAATACTCTAATTTGGTTAATCGACGGTAGTACAGTATTAAGCTAATTTATACTCGCTTGAAATTTGCATGCTTATAATTATATGCGATCGGTTATGACTACTACCAGTAATAGAGCTTGCGATGTATTGATAGATACTTGCTTTATACGAAGTACTACGGTTGTGTGTGCATTTGGAGGAGCTAGATTTATGAGAACAGTATTCACAAGACCAAACCAACAAATGTTCAATTTCTTGATAATTAGTAAGTTGTAAAGCTTTTGGTTCGTGTTTTAAAAGAAAAAAACACAGCTGGCAGATCATCTAGCTAGCTTAAGCTTAAAAGTAATTGAATGCACAAGGCATCACAGCGCGCGTTTACACATGGGCATCCGGCCACTGGCATGTGTGACATCGTTCATCATCGTGTATCCTGAGAAGTACGTACGTGATCCAATCAGGATGGTTCATTCCAAGGAAATTTACACGTAGCGATAGCATTGCTACTAGCCAGAGTTAATACGTAATAGATGACGAGGGGTTTGCGCAGCCGGCGTGCTGTGCTTTTCTCTGTTTGTTCGGTGACTCACTGACTTGACATTGCCGTGGCTGATGAGCAATCGCGTCTCGTGTGTGCTGCAAACGGCAACGAATCCGCGGCCAAAGCCAGTGAGCCGCGCGCGGCGTGGTCCAGCGGAGGGCTTGCCGAGAGCGGAGGGAGCCACACACACACCTCTGTCCGGCGCCGTTGTTTCTATACCGTTTGGATTAGATTGACGCCGTGTATATATAGGTGTGTCCACAAAACTTTAAAAAAAGTCTTAATTATTTATTTTCTATAAGAGCATGTCTAACAGGTTCCGTATTTTTCTGCCCCTTAAAACGCGAGTAAAGGGCCCTGTATTTAGTTTTCACCTGCCGAAAACTCGTATTCTGTTTTATGGGGTGGGGATACGGGTTCTGCTAGCTCGGACGAGTTGCCAACCCCTTAAAACAGGGTTTTAGACAACAATTTGCACAACAATTTCAGATCAAACATAGCACATCAAAAATATGTGATGCATAATTCATAGTTTTTAACATCACAACGCGATCATAGCCTATGTTCAAGCCACGGAACTTCCCAAATGTGATCAACCATCAACGAGTTCATCGCCAGCGGCGCCACCACTCGTCGGAGCCTCACCTCGAGGAGTCGACGAGCCAAGAGCACTTGCAGCACGAGCTTCACGGGCAACCTTCTTCCTCGCAATGATGTCCGCCTTGGTCTCCTTCCACCACGCCAGCTGATCCTCTCCATGTCGTCGGTGCGCATCATCATGATTTCCCTCTCCTCGGCCAAAAGCTCCTTCATGGCCTTGGCTTCTTTGATTGCGATCATCTTCATGTCCAGCTCGGCCTTCATCTTGGCATCTTCCCGCCTTGCTTCCACCTTGGCAAGCTTCACCTCCTTCTTCTTCTTCTTCTTCTCGGTGAACGGAGGTTGGGCTCCAATGTCTTCGTCGTCAATGCCTCCTTGGACTTCATGAGTTGATCCAACTTCTCCCGGAAGCTAGCTGCTTCACCTTCTACCTTCACCCTCTCCTTGGCTTTCTTGTTGCCCTCGGGCTTGCCGGAGTTTCTCGCACTCATGTCTTCCGCTTCATCATCCATGGTGAACAGTGCTTCCTTCTTGCACTTTGGTTCGCTATCCCTCAACTTCCACTTAGGAAGATGTTGAAGAATGGAAAATCAATGTTGGAACGTTCTTGGAGCCGACCATGTCTTTGTACATCTGTTGAGCATACTTGGGCTGCACAACAACAATATTAATGTGATGTTTGCACATCATCAACACATACTATGGATAGCAACAAACTCGGAAAACTTACATAGTCCTCCGACACGCATCCACTAGGGGGGTTGTCGGCCACTTGGTCCATGGCAGCACTCCAATGAGAACAAGCTGGTTTGATGATGTTCGATCGGCTTTCAAGGGAGCGGTAGGATCTGTCGGCCATGCTCTTGGTGCGAGGCTTCAGCTGGTGGTAGAGATCCTCGATGTGCTGCCAATAGCGCTTGCCGCCTTGGTCCACTCTGGTGCACGCATCTATCCCCACCTTGCTCCAAGCACGGACCAAGATCGCGTCTTCGATCTCGCTGTAGTTCGTCGTGCGTGGCTTCGGCGTCGAGGAAGAACCGACGGCAGCCGAATCATCCTCAACCACCTCCTCGTCACCCTCATACTCATCCTCATCATCAATCCCTTCGACATTGTCCTCCTCATCGAACGCATCGATGTCGGTGTCCAAGTCCACCGTGGAATCGTTGAGCATGTCCATGTACAATGTTGTGGACTCAACATCGAACACCTTGTCTACGTCCATGGAGGGTGGCGGCGGCGCGGGCGTCACCGCGGACGGAACGGAGCGAGGAGGGTCCGTGTCCTTGGATGACGGTGGAGGCGCGAGGCCGATGCGGCTGACTGCCTTTGTCTTCACCTTGGACTGCGGGGCACCCCTCGGCCCAGCCGCCTTCGTCTTCATCCTGCCCCCCTCTTGGCAGCCGGCGGAGCTACGGCCGGCGTGAAGGAGATATGCCCTAGAGGCAATAATAAAGTGGTTATTATTTATATCTTTATGTTTATGATAAATGTTTATATATCATGCTATAATTGTATTAACCGAAACATTAGTACATGTGTGATATGTAGACAAACAAGAAGTCCCTAGTATGCCTCTTAAACTAGCTTGTTGATTAATGGATGATTAGTTTCATAATCATGAACATTGGATGTTATTAATAACAAGGTTATATCATTATATGAATGATGTAATGGACACACCCAATTAAGCGTAGCATAAGATCTCGTCATTAAGTTATTTGCTATAAGCTTTCGATACATAGTTACCTAGTCCTTATGACCATGAGATCATATAAATCACTTATACCGGAAAGGTACTTTGATTACACCAAACACCACTGCGTAAATGGGTGGCTATAAAGGTGGGATTAAGTATCCTCGTTGATTCAGCCATTCCCTAAATATCCTCGTTTTTTTGCGCTAGTCATTGAGCCACTAGGTTCGCGAAAATTCAGGGTCCCAAACAAAAAGGGATTAAGAGAAATTATTCGAACACCAGCTTCTGGTCACTGTCATCCCACATCATATGTCCAGGGGTTGCCATTAGAGCACGGTCTAGCTGACCACGGAAACGGATCAACGCGGATACAAGAATACCGGTGTTCACGGAAACGGATCAACGCGGATCCGACTATCAGCGCTTTCCTTTATTTTTCCCAAGAGAGAATCCGGTCGCGGAAAGAAAGAACTCAAAATTAACAAGACGTGATCTCGGTCCATCCATGAACGGATTTGAAAAGTAAACGACACGTATTAGTTAATTCGTACTTAGGTTGCCTGCTTTTCGCAAATCAAACTTGCCTTCTCCACGAATCAGAAACCAACCGATCTACTAGGAAAATAAACTATCCTGCGTCTAAATCAAACTTGCATGATCCGACTTGCTCATCTCACGCTGCTGTCTGCCACAACTAAGTAAAAATAAAAGGAAATCCAGCTTTGATTTCTCCTATGCCAAAAAACCAAGAGAAACCACGAACAAACGAATCTATTCATCCTAGCTAGGACAACAAATCCACCAAATGGAAGAACCGAACTACTTAAGAAAATAGAGATGTATGAAACATGAGTTACCTGCTGGATCTCCACGACGAGGTCGGAAAGATGGAGGTGCCTGCTATCCTCGCCTCGCCGAGTCCCTGATCTGCATGCCGCCGCGAACACATGGCCACCGCCATCTCCATCTCCGGTCGCCGGCCATTGCAGCGTGGCTCCTCTCCTCTCCTCTCCGAGCAAGAGTCAAAGTCTAAGTCATAGTCATTCGCGCACCCCGCCCGCGGTCCGTGGCGACGGGGTTCTACTTATAGAAGCTAGCGGCCTGGTTGGATATGTTGGGAGAAATTTTTGGGCGGGAATGAGATGACATTTGGGATCCCTCTCACTTCTTGAACGGTTGCTTGATGGAATGATGGATGGCTGAGATAGGTATCACGTGGATCGTTGACATGGACTGATCTATGGGAATAAAACAAGGTGTAAATCCAGCCTGAATTACGATGTGACTGCATGCGCTTGATTGCTGGCGCCTCATTTTATGGTGGGAAGTTATGATGTTGGCCTATTCTACGGGCGCCTCCCAATTATGGAATGGCATATCTTCAATTCCTTTGTTACATCTCTCACTAATTTCACTTACCCCGCTTGGATGCTCCTCTCATATGATGAATACATCATCCTCAACCCTGCACATGGAACAACAATGGAGTCGGACACAACAACGTCGATCGGTCGAGGACACTAGCGCCAATAGATCATGGGCTGCAATCACGACATCGTTGGCTATGGGATTAGGGTCAAGTACATGTCAGTGTCAGCCATGGACTTTCTTTGGCCTAGCTAGCGAGCTCTGCTCGAATATGGGAGAAATAAGCAACTTTACTGCTGGTAACACTTCTTTGACATGCACTGAGTAATATGAAGTAGAGAAATTTATAATATCAGCAAATTCTCAAGCAAAGATCTATCCTAACATACATTTTGCGGTAGTACATATTTCTAACTTGAATATGTAGAACAATTTTATTCATTGCCCCGTTTGGTTTGCAACATAGATACACAGGTAAATCTGGAGCAGCTAGATATACAAGGATCCAAGAAAAAACTTGACTATACATGAGCTTGTAGCAAATTGGAGTCCCAAGTTCCAGCTTCCACATGCATCTATCTCTATCACAGCGCTAATACTACATGTTCCACTCACTAGTTTTTTACCATTTGAAACAAGAGAAAATAAGCCTCAACTCAAAGAAATTGTAGCTGAATGCTCAGTTGCTCACTACATATCTCAACACAAGTGGTGCCAGCTAGCAAGGATCACAATGCAGCCTCTTCTTGGCTTCTCACGTTCACAACGCCAAATCACATGCCTCCAGAGCCTATTTGATGTTGTATATGTGAAACTTGCAAGAAATAATTGCCAAATATTGTAAAATTCTGCTATACAAGATAACACAACCTAGTGTACATGCCAATTGGATACAAATTAAGCACATAAACAACCATCTTCTGGTTTGTAATGGCTGGAACACCAAACGTTTAATTGCTTAAGTAACATTTAGTATCTAGCAATTCAGTGAACACACGTACATGGGCAGAATCTCTACCTGCTCGATGAAGAACACGGAAGACGCTGGCAGCGGCGTCCTCTCCGGCAACATCAGGAACGGCACGACTACCGGTAATGGAGACATCAGTAGTAAACCCAGGCAGCGGGGGCCATCCTCTTGCTCGAAGAAGAGGTGCAATAGCCGCAACTCCTAGTGATGTCTGCCCAGATTCCACATAGAAAAAAATGAAAGAAGGCTCATATTTACATTCAAGGCAACCAAGCAAGAGAAGTACATGCAGGATTTTCTTTTGACATTATAAACGCCATTAATTAACTTCCTTTTGTTTATACAGAGTTTCGAATATCTGGCTAGAAACATCCAGGATTTTCTCAAACAGTTTGGCTTCTCTCTTGAATCACTTTTTCCTCTTAACACAAGGTTTCTCTGATTGTTATCCTCGCCTTACAAGTGCACCCAGAGGGAAATCGAATGCACTCGTTAGATGATATTGCACATACACAAAAAGAGGGATAACTTTGATAAAGATCACAATAGTGGATTAAGCAAGTGACTAACTCCCAAACCTTTCTTATATCTCTTAGCAATCAAGCAACAATGATTTAAGGCATCATAAGTAAGCAAGCAAAAGCAACACTTATTTTAGGTATAACCCAACGACTATAAGTAATAAAGGGAAAGCAAATCTAATCGTTACACCAGCTAAGCTAGCTCAGCTGCCTCCCTAAACAACAACATTGATAAGCATTGGAACATATATTGGCTACAAAATGCCATCAATTTCCTCTAGTACGTGTAAACAACAAATCACATCTACATCTAATAGCAACAACACAAACTACATATTCTCAATTCTATCATCATAACACAATCTGCAACAACAAACTGTACAGAACGAGAACCTATGTCAACATCCACCCAACAAAGAAGACCTCTAATGACCATGTAACATTAAGTTGAGTCTACTAAGTACCAACACAAAATCATCAAGTTCATTGGCTTACAAAGAATATTGACACCAAGGTATCTAATAACTAGGGTAAGATAGCAGATACTTAACAATATAATTTAGAAAGCTAGATGCATAGATAGCCATTACCACCACATGGACAAATGCAGGTCAACAACTCAATGACCAAAGCGTAACATAGCCACAACACCATGACTGTGGCAACAAAGAGCGCAAGGGAGCCAGAGATCAAAGGGGTGAGCCACAAGCTCACTGTACATGTTGTAACCAAGGCCGGCCTGCGTGTCTTTGACGCCAGCCGCATCAACTATGCATACCCTAGGCCAAGCAGAACCCGCGTATATCAGAAAATATTATTAAGATTTTCATTACTGATACTATCGATTTCAAAGAAAACATAGCACAATGAACAAACTTAGCCAAAACTTTCTAAGAAAAGTGGTACTACAAAGACACATCAAAGGAGAATCATCTGGCATAGTGAAGTTTGCATAAGATCAGTTACATTTCATCCTTGCGACCAACATGGTTTTAATGATACATGCAGTACCAGATTACCAGCTTGGTCAGAATTCAAATCGCCAAAAAAGCTGTCATAATGTCAACTGTTGAACTGATATATAATCCATTTAAGATGCAGCCATTCTAAAGAAAATAGCAATGCCATGTTGTTGATAATATAATTTACTTTATTATGTTCCATTAATCAAGTTCTGTGTCAGTATTTAAGTTTAGTGATCATGGTAGAATAAAACTTTGAATGAAAACACATCTCAAATTTAGCTACATAGATTTTATATAGGCCAAAACGTGACTACTAATCACAAAGAAGAAATAACACAAGTGTAGTAAACACGACTACCAATCAGAAAGAAACAATGTGATATGGCACAACTACAACTATATGTTATTAAATAAGTATATGACCAGAAAAGCCTCCAATTCATTAAGGTTCCAGAATAGCAGCTGTACTTTGGAGCCTATGCAAGCTAAGGATGCTACACGGGGATATTTTTATCTTGAAGATGCTGAGTTCAGACTTACAAGCCAACACTCTATCATATACTACATGGGCACTGTGTAGTTTTGTCTGATAGTCTGAAACCATCCAAGAGTCCCTTCCGCGAACATAAATGATTCATCTAGACAATAGAAGATTTTTCTTGCCATATTGAGATAGCTTGTTGAGCCCCGGAGTAAAAATATAAATCACCGGTCAAAAGGTATAATCAAATAAAAAATATCAAAGTTTGCAGTGAGAATAAAGAAAGCATCATGTCAGCAAAAAAGCGGTCAGCCACACATGAATACACTATACTCATTTCACAAACAATATTAATGAAGATTCGTTTTACAACCAAGTAGTAAAGGACACGTTCTTAAAAGAATATATGCAACATAGGGGACAAAACAGGTTGTTTAAACATAAACATAAATATTACACATAGAAGTAACCAGCTAGATAAATAGAATTGGCTAGTGACCACTGCGCCCACGCCACTAACACTACTGGAAGCACATACACAACTTGCAGGGCTAGCTAACCAAGCACACGAGGTTAGAAGAACATAGGATTCTGCACGAGCTCCCTATAACCTACAACCCCTCATACGTATAATCATGGACTACGAACCTATAAAGTATTTAGAAAGCAACTGCCCTATAAGGTAGCCTCTTCTTAAGGGCAACACTGGCTCCAGAAAAAAAAAGTTCTCGAAAGCAGGGCTCCTTCAGCAGTTATTTACGTATCCACGCCCACAAGCAAGAAACCATCACTGGCTAGTTCACGCAAGTAGGAATGGGAGGGAAAACAGAGCTAGTAAACCATCATCTCCTGCAGCAGCGGCTCCCTCCAGGGAAGCTTCCAGCTCCACTTTTCCTGCCCATCTAATGTCACCTCAGGGATCCATGGCATTTCGCCCCTACATGAGAGCCATGGCATTTCGCTGCTCCATGTACCGTTGCAGCGTCGCATCTGACTACAACTGGTTGAACAAGCTTGGCTTGCCAATCACCTGCATGACAACAACCGGCCAAGAAAAGGTTCACCACCACCGTACACGATATAATTACTAGATAAGCCCAGGGATCAACACAAGCACAAGAAATGTTCAATAAGCGACGAATACAAATGTTCATAAGTTCATATACTAACACGTCATGACCGGATGGCGGTGGAGTGTCGCTAGAGTCTAGATGGACCATGCAAGTATAAAACATGAGCAAAGGCCAATCATTTTATGCACTCCGGTACATGTATAGCGATCTCTTGCTCTATCTTATAACTGAAAAGTGCAAGCGTACATGATCTGGTGTATCTCACAGATTGAGCCACAACAAGCAATACATAAGAAGCTAGTCGCCATCTGGCAAAGAGCAATCAAAACACAACACATCTAGCTTCATGAATTAGTATCAAGTTTTAAAATGGATTGTTGTAGCAAGGCAATCAGGCGAGAACTCGTTCACAACTGCAACCATTGTAAAGATGATTATAATACAACACCCAGGAAAGAATATGGGAAAACTAAGGACCAACTTAGGACTTAGGATAGGCATAACCCACGGGAAAATCCCAAATTGCATCACACAATAGACCACACCGACAGCATACAATCGAAGTCAATACCAATACTAAGAGGACCCAATCCAGAAAAAAAAAAGGGGGCTCACCCGCAGTTGCCAAGCCATATAAATGCCGCAGCTGAGCAACGCCACTACGGCAGAACAGGGCTTTGCCGTGCAGCCAAAACGCACGGCAAAGGGCCAAATACGCTCGGCAAAGCCTTTGCCGAGCGGGCTTGCACGGCAAAGAATGCTCGGCAATGAACCGCCCGGCAAAGCCGCCTTTGCCGTGCGCCGCGCGGAAGAGGCACGGCAAAGGCCTTTGCCGTGCGCACTGGCTTTGCCGTGTGCTGGGACAGCGTTGCCGTGCGAGTGTGGTTGCCGTGCGCCTTGAGCGTTTGCCGTGCGGCCGGCTTTGCCGTGTGCTCCGCCTCCATCCCGCACGGCAAAGTCTCCTCTTTGCCGTGCGCTTCCACTTCTCCCCGCACGGCAAAGATGCTACAGGCAGAGCACTGCCACAGCCGCGCAGAGTGCACAGCAGGGCAACCTTTGCCGTGTGTATGTGCACGGCAAAGGCCTTCTTTGCCGTGTGCATGTGTCTTTGCCGTGTGCATATGCACGGCAAAGGTGCTGGAAAAATTCCAGATTTTTTCTCGTTTCTCATTAATCCCTCGCATATACAATTCACAAATACAAATATATATCCAGATCCATATATAGCATAACATATAGAGTATTTGCACATCATCAACAACAAAGTTCATACATAATATAGTCCAACGAAGTCCATACAATAGTCCAACAACAAAGTCTCCAACATAGAATGATCCAAATAGCACAACAAAGTTCATACAACCAACATCAACCTTCTCCATTTCCGTCTCCACCTCCTTGTCCTTCTCCACCTCCTTGTCCTCCTACAAGTTCGTTGATGCATAAGTGGCATGGAATGACTAAAATTGACATGTAAGACATGGAAGAACTAGAATTGACATGGAATGGCTAAAATTGAACATAATCGCTAGAATTGACATGAAATGGCTAAAATTCAACATAATGGCTAAGGATGACATGGAATGGCTAAAATTAACATGGAATAGGTAAAATTGAACATAATGGCTAAAATTGACATGGTTGAATGGCTAAAATTCACAAGTGACATGGTATGGAAGAATTAGAAGTGTAGGAGAACTCACCTAGAAACCGCTGCAGTGCTCGGATGATGCCCGTATTGTTGACGGTCAAGCCGGTGTCGGCCGGGCTCGACTTGGCCCTTGCCGGAGGAGCGCCATCACGGCCGGATCGGGCGTGGGGATCCGCAATATCCAAAGTTCGGTTAGACAACAAACAAGATTGAGACGGAGATATTAAGTTAACCACTTACAAAATGTGGGAACATAGGAGGACACGACGTGCTAGGACCACTACTCCCCGGTGGTGAAGTCAAGCACGGTCCGGTTCATGAACATCTGCCGGAACATCCGCTGCCGTTGTTGCATCCGCCGCAACATCCGCTGCTGCATCTGCATGTTCTCCCTAAGCCGCCGCTGCATCCGCATCTGCTCCTCTTGGTGCCTCCGTTCCCTTTCTTCCATCTCCGCCTACGTTGTGTTGCCGCGATGTCGATAACATTGTAATGGAAAACATGTAATGAAGCGTAGAGGATCGACGAAGAACTTACCCGTAACTTCTCCACAGCCTAGGTCCGAAGCCCGTGGGCGGGTCTCTACCCGAGGCTGCTCGCTCGTACGCCCACGACGGATCTGGCGTAGAGATGGAATGGTCGTTGGGTCGACTAACCCGTCGACAATCCATAGGCGGCCACCCTTCTTGCCTTGTCCCGCAAGCACCGCAACCTCAACGTCAAAGTCTTCGGTGGTTGGGTCGGCGTCTTCGCCGTGCTTGTCCTTGAACTTCGAGCGGTACGCGCCACACTGGGCCTCCGCTAGCCCGTTGACCCACACGGACCCCGTTTCAGGATGCGGCTCCCTCCTCGGTCTTGGACTTTTGGAAGAGGCCAAACAAGTTTGGTGTCACGCTCGTCTTCACTTCCCGCAAAAGAGTACATGCAAGTAAGTGAAGAGGGACACCCTTGCGGGGCTAACAATAACATGAAACGAAAGAATGAAGAAACCATTTGCTCACCTCTTGCTGCAAGGTAAGGGCCAAGTTCTTGCTGCCCAGGACATGTGATCCACCTCCCATCTCTAAACGCTTCGCTTGCCCTCCTCGTGCTTCCGGGCGTACTCGGCGGATGTCCACCATATGACCATCGCAAGAAAGCACGCCTTGTCTTCCCCGACGTATCGAGGAGGGTTCTACATACACAAGATAGACCCATTATTAGAACATAAACTACATGAAAATGCGGAAATAAAGAACACATCGATGCTAATACCTGCGGTACTGCCACGGTGCCATGAGCGTATCCCGACAATCAGCCTTACTCATCCAAACTTTGCGCTCGGCGTGCCGGCCGCGAACGCACCGGACACGTGCCTCGTAGTGCATGCCAGCCACCCTCACCCCGCACAACTCGTGTAAGATAACGTCGCACGCAATTTCCTTGCCCTCAGCCCTCGTGAAGTATTTCCGCAACCATGCACATAGGTAAAACAAGAGGAATTAGAGCAACTATTGGTAGTCAAGAAGTGTTTGAATGCTAAGAAGCCAAAAGTCACGTACCCGTAAGTGGCGGACAACCCGCTCTTGCATGTTGGCGCACTTGCCGCTAGGATCTTCCGCGTAGCTGTAGTGCTTCCAAGTCCAAGCCACATCGCGGCCACCACTAGGGAGATTGACAATCCCAGGGAAATGCTTCCTAATTAGGCCTCCAAGTATGTTCGAGTACTCACGTGTCGGGAGCCTCCTCGGGTCACCATACTTGAACATGCTGCACAACGAATTGCCAAAATCAGTATGCATGTGATAAAAAAATTGTATAATGATAAAAATTTCAATAATGGAATGCCAGAATCAGCATGTACCTCTTTCCAGGCGGGCACGAGAACAACATCGCGGAAGGCCCAAGTTTTTAGCTTGGGGAGTTTCGTAATCCCGCGCTTATACGGCTTCTTGTCCCGTGGTTCCAGCCTCTCCTCGGCCGCAACGTACTCCTCCTCCTCGGGCGGATACCAAGCTAGGTCTTTGTTTAGCTCCTGCGGCAAACCCCCCAACCCCTCATCCTCCTCGAGCTCCTCCCCACCGTCCTCCCCACCGTCCTCCCCACCGTCCTCCTCACCGTCCTCCCCACCGTCCTCCCCACCATCCTCCTCATCCTGCCCACCGTGCTCCTCACCGTCCTCCTCGTCCTCCCCACCCCACCGCTCCTCGTCATCATCCTCGGCCGGGGGAGGACTAGGAGAAGGGGTACGAAGTCGCCGTGGCTGGGCATTCTTCCTCCGTGGTGGAGGGCTAGGAGGAGCGCTAGGAGGACGTGTCTCGCGACGATGAACCACTCGAAAGTCCCACAAGCTCAGCCACGGCCTTGATCTTCTTTTTGAAACCTCCCTTTCTTTTTCTTGGCGGCATGTTTCAATCACCTCGCAAACACAATGAAAAGAGTGGTTTATTAGTATGCAATGTAAACAGATGAATATTAGTGAAATCAACAATAAATAGCACATAGTTCAAGTACATAGATCATAGTTTATTACAAATAGCACATAGTTCAAGTACATATGATAGCCTCACAATTACAACTACATAGATCAAAGTTTATTACAAATAGCACATAGTTCAAGTACATAGGATAGCCTCACAATTACAACTACATAGCACATAGTTTATTACAAATAGCACATAGTTCAAGTACATAGGATAGCCTCACAATTACAACTACATAGCACATAGTTTATTACATAGGATAGCCTCACAATTAGAACTACATAGATCAAGTAGCCTATGTCGACATCCGTAATCGGACCACATGTTTCATCATCATCAGTGCTCAGCGAACCAATAATCATCGATGAAACCCGGAGGTGGTCCATTTGGACCTAGGTCAATGCCCGCTTTGAACGCCTCGAGCAAACTTAGGTCTTCGACGGCACACACATCCTCGGCTTCATATTCTTCATTGTCTTCCTCCATAACCGCATCTTCTTCTTGCTCATCGTCTACGACCATGTTATCAACAACGGCCGACAAGTCGATAGTGAAATGACCGGGAGCCCTTCTTCTTGATAGAAATCAACACTCCTTGTTGAGGGGTCTACGCGGCGGTAATCATCCTTGTTTGGCGGGGGTGGCCTAATGCGTGAAGGAACCGTCATCACAACATCCCATCCATGTAGACGTTTGGTCGGGTTTCGGCACGCGTACGGGAGATAGAATACTTGGAAGGCTTGGGTGGCCAAAATGTACACGTCCTCTCCCTTATAAACAGAGCTTCTTTCAACTTCGACCAATCCAATTTCAGGATCCCGTCTCACGCGGCGTGGGTCGAACCAATGGCATTTGAATACGACGGGATTTAGCCCTTTGTCAAACCCGTAATTCAGCTCGTATATACCCTCGACTCTTCCATAGTAATGGAGTCCATCATCACCTTGACATACCACCCCGCTATTTATTGTCTTCTTGTTTGGACGGCTTGTTGTGTATTGATGGGTCCGGAAGCGATACCCGTTCACGTCATAAGAATTGAACGAGTCGACGGAATGGTTGAAGCCCCTAGCAATTTTTCGTAGCAAGGGATTCATGTCTTTGTCAGTTCTTGCCTACAAGATTAGGACGACAAGTTTAGAACAAGAAATGTCGGCCGAAATGTCGACGATGTACAAACAAATTTGGATAGGATAGTACCAAACCACGGAACCAGCTACCGAAACCGTGACCGCCGCCCTTATCGAAAATTTCCTTGGATTCTTCCGAGGTAGGATCCCCGTGGGTATACCTCCAATATTTAGTCGTGAATTGTCTACAACAGTGAACGGAGGAAGAGTTAGCCACGAACATACGATGAATGTTTGCGAATAACTAAATGGTTAGCACTTACTTGATGTACGGCTTCACTTCCACCATGGTGTTCAAGACATACGAGTGGATCAACTCCCGCTCATGTAAATTCGTTGTGTACGGCTTCGAGCCACTTGACTTGCCGCCAAGCCCTATGAAGATGCTAAGCTTGGGTACATCTTCATTGTTGGCGGCATTGTAACTGAGGACCGGGTTGTGCTTTGTGGGAATGTTGGGATCATAGTGCTTAGTGGTGAAGTTTGCCACCTCCACGTTCGGGACTGCCTCGGCTATGGATGCTTCGATCTTGCATTTATTGCCAGATCATCCGACGAAGCTTTTGTGTTTCTCTCTCGGGACCAAACTGCCAACGGCCCCAATTCGGCCCCCTTTAAGCATTCCTTCGCGAGGTGGAGGATCATATGTTGCATCGGATTAAAGAACGCTGGAGGAAAGATCTTCTCTAGATCGCAAAGCAATATGGGTGCTCGTTCATCCAGCCTTCTCAATCACTTTAGTGTCTAACTCCCTAGCACAAATCCGGCGGAAGAAATAACTCAACCTCGCTAGCACTCGCCAAGTCTTCTCGGGGACATAGCCTCGAATCATCACCGGCATTATCCGCTCAATCCATACGTGGTAGTCATGACTCTTCAGTCCTTGTACTCGCAACGTTTCAATGTTAAGACCCCTCATCCAGCTTGGCTGCGAACCCATCAGTGGAAAAACAAGGAGTCCTTCATCCATTGGAAGACCTCCCTTTTTTGGGCCTTTGTGAGGCAGTAACGGAGCGTGTGGCTTAGTCCAAGTTTTTTTGGCACCTTGAGGTGGCTTCATGTTCAACTCCGGCCTATCGCACAACTTTTCTTGGTCAATTCGAGCCTTTATGTTATCCTTCGTCTTCTCGGTGTCCACTATGGTGCTCCAAATGGCTTCACCGATATTCTTCTCGGTGTGCATTACATCAATGTTATGCGGGAGCTCCGTAAACTCAAAGTAAGGAAGCTTCCGTAAGCACGGCTTGTGGGTCCATTGGTGTGTCTCCCCATATCCCAAGAAACCATTCCCATCGTGGTTAGGCTGGAGAGCGTCTAACTCGGCCTTGGTTTCCTGTCCGGTCTTCGGAATTGGCTTCGGTGCATGGACAACGCGGCCTTTTTTGAAGCTCTTTACATCACTCCCGTATTCATGGCTCTGCTCAAGGAACTCGTCGAGCTTCATCAAAGCAGGAATACGTGCCACCCTTGTTTAGCCGGAAGAAAGTCACGGCTTGCCTGCACTCCGGACAAGGCCACTTCCCATGTGTACACCACCCGCAGAACAAAGCACGTGCTGGCAAGTCATGCAGAGACGTGTGGTACCAGACATACATATCGAAGTGTTCCTTCTTTGCCGCGTCATAAGTTCGGATCCCGCGATCTTCCCACCCAAGAAGCAAGTCATCAATCGCTGGTTCCGGATACACGTTCATGTTCTTACCCGGTATTTCGGTCCCGGGATTATCATCGACACAAACATGTACTCCGATCTCGTGCGTACGCCGGGGGTAGGTTCAGGGGAATAACAAACACCGGCCAACAACTGTATACCGCAGCCGACATACCATATGGATTGAACCCATCGGTTGATATCGCAATTGCTACGCTCCTCGGGTCACCGGCTTTCAGGGGATATTTCTTGACAAAGTTCTTCCATGCAGTACCATCCGACGGATGTATCATCTTGCCACTGTCCGGTCCGATCCCTTCTACAGCCCCACCTCATCTGCTGGGCAGCATCCTCGGTCATGAAGAGCCGCCGGATCCTCGGTAGGACCGGAAGATAGCGGAGGATATTCTTGGCAACCGTGGTCCGCCTCTTCGACCATCACCATTGGTGTCAACCTCAAAGTACCTAGAGCTATTGCAATGGATGCAATAGTTTGTGTTAGCATGCTCCTCTCTCGAATAGCATGCATCCCTTTGGACAAGCGTGTATCTCGCTGAGATGACATCTTGAGGTCACCGAGCAATTTTTTCGAATAGTAGAAGTTTTGCGGCAAGAGGTGCCCTTTCGGCGTAATGCTGCCAACGAGGACCAGAAGTTCATCGAACCCATCTCTCGCACAGATTCCTCGTGGCACTTAAAGGCCAAAAGGCGAGCGATGGCATCTAGTTGGGTAACATCCGTATTTACGTGTAGGGGTTTCGCGAAGCAAACAAAGCCTCGTAATACTTCTTTGTGTTTTCCTCCGGCTCCTCACTTGTCTCCGCATCCCTAGATGTCTCCGCCTCTACATGAGGGCTTTCAGGCACATTACCATTAGCCAAGTTCTCTAGGCACCTATCAAACCCAGTATCATATTCTCTCGTAGGCTGAATCTGCCGCACCTCCTTCCTAGCACGTTTCTTCGCCTTTTCTCCATGAAAAGTCCAAATCTTGTAGGACGGTTTGAACCCGGACTTGATCGGGTGAAGACTCATAGTTTCCTTGTCCTGTGTTTTTTGGTTGTTGCACTTACTACAAGGGCAAAAAACTGTTCTGGGTTTGCTAGGGATGTCAAACGCCCTGTCCACGAACTGCTTGGTCTTTTCTCCCCATTCCTCAGTATATTTCCACGGACCAATTCTGCCATCGTACATCCAGTCACGATTATCCATCCTCTAACCAGCACCAAAACAGGACAAACTTAGAATTTATATCAAACATGATCCGCATTTTAATTTTTCTTTTTTTACGCATGCATCAACCTCGAATCTCTACTAGGTGGGCTCCTAGCAGCCGCCGGATCCGCAGATTGAGTACGTTCTCCCTGCTCTGCCTCGATCCGAGTCGAGATTTCGGCAGCACCTCTCCGCTGCTCTCCCGATACACGTCTCGCCAAAAAGCCGAGAGGGGTGTGCATCCGGAGAACAACGGGAGGCGCTGCCGAAATCCTGACTCGGATCGGGTAGAGCAGGAGAACGTACCCAACTACGCATCCGCCGACCGTCCCGATAAATGCCGTAAGAGTTACGGTTCATAATATGCGAGACCACTAATGCATATTTATCCGCGTAACCCTTACGGTCGGGAAGAGACGCCTAGGTATCGCGACATACTTGGTGATCTAGACAAAAAAAAAACCTAGGTACAAGAGAGGCGAACGGATTCTCACCCTCGAAGCGTGATCGACAGCCGGCGAAGAAGATCAACGAACCTCCGGCAAAATCCCCTCCGAAAGAACGGTCTCTCTGAGCAATGCTCCTCAAGCACCCCGACAACGCTGGCCCCTGTGTCCACCTCGAAACATCGTCTGCATATCCAGAAAACTAATTAGCGATAAAGACCATTTGTTTGCTCTAAATCCGACTATTATAAATACACTAGCATGCATAATATGTTTTAACTACCCTAAATACTATGTAGGAGCTGCCACACGCAGCTCCCCTTCTTCTTCAACCTCTCTCTACTCTCTCACAAGAACACACCCAGGCTAACACACACACACACATGTATCAAGGAAGAACACAGAAGCTTTGCCGCGAGACTCCCAACCACAAGTGCTACATTTTCCACTCTTTCTCATATACTTAACCAAACTGATTACAGTGCTTAAATAGGACACAACGCACGCACACATGCCAGGCACAACGGCCTGATCCTATACTCACTCGATCACTTCCCACTACCGAGTGCATGCACACAGACGTGAGGCACTACCAAGTCAATGCTGATCACTAGAAGCTAGCACATGTCCGAACTAACGACTACTACTTCTCTCCGAACGTCTACCACAAGACTCGGCCAAACGCAACCTACGTGCTATCTTTGATCTAATACATGCATGAACTAAAATCAGACACTAACTAACAAGATTAGTTCCAACATACTATAAGTAATATGCAAAAAAAAGAAAAAAAAATTCACATACCGGCCGGGTGAGGGAGCAGCAGCAGCAGCGTCCGCGGCCGGGGAGCGGCAGCGGCGGCGGAGCGACAGCGGCGGGGGAGGGCAGCGGCGGGGGAGAAGCAGCTGCCTGCCGCGGCGAGGGAAGCGGCGGCAGCGGGGGAGGGCCGGGCGAGGGAGCGGCGCGCAGCGGCGTGGAAGCGGGCGCGCGGCGGCGGCGGAGAGGGCCGGCGAGAGAGCGGCGGCGGCGGGGGAGGTCGAGGCGGCGGCGTGCGGCGGGGGAGGTCGATGCGGCGGCGTGCGGCGGGCGGGCGTGGGCGGCGCGTCTCTGGCGGCGGCGGCGAGCTGGGAAAAGGAGGGCCGGGCGCGTGCGTGTGTGAAATTGTGTGGAGGAGGGAGTCGGTCCGCGACCTTATCCACGCCCTTTGCCGTGCGAGGCTCCTTTGCCGTGCGGCAAAGCGGCTTTGCCGTGCGGAGGTAGACGTTGCCGTGCGCTTTTGCACGGCAAAGCTCTTTGCCGTGTGCCTTTGCACGGCAGAGGTCTTTGCCGTGCGACTGTGCACGGCAAAGTTTTTTTTTTTAATTCAAAAATGATTTTTTTTGTTTAGGGTGTATATATGCATCCTGGTGTAGAAACATCGTGTCCAAATACTTTTTACTACAAAATTTTATGTATTTGCGATATCATTTGTGATAAGGTGAACATGCTGAATTGTATTTGGGATATCATTTGTGATAAGGTGAACATCCGAGGCACGCACACCGCCGTTATCGGGGGGGGAGGAATGATCGCCGGGGCACCGAAATGCCAACAAAACTAAACCTATCAAAAAGTATGTTGGTGGAACCTCGCGCGGTGAAATCTAGGGGTAGACCCCGAGGCACGCAGACCGCCGTTATCGGGGGAACGACCGCCGGGGCACCGGAATGCCACCAACACTTGCATGTGGACCTAGGATATGTGTGAAAGTGTGTTGGAAGGTGTGATTCACCAAATGGTGCAAGGCATAGCTCCCATGTGTGAGATTCCTCTCTTTCGGGCGATAACACTTGGAAGATTCCTCGACTTGTAGGCTGAAGTGTCCCGCTGCGGGTATACCGGTGGCTATAGTGTGCCAAAGTGTGCCAAACCTAGCTTTCCATGTGTATATGTCCTAAACAAAACTAAACCTATCAAAAATTATGTTGGTGGAACCTCGCGCGGTGAAATCTAGGGGGTAGACCCCCGAGGCACGCGGACCGCCGTTATCGGGGGAACGACCGCCGGGGCACCGGAATGCCACCAACACTTGCATGTGGACCTAGGATATGTGTGAAAGTGTGTTGGAAGGTGTGATTCACCAAATGGTGCAAGGCATAGCTCCCATGTGTGAGATTCCTCTCTTTCGGGCGATAACACTTGGAAGATTCCTCGACTTGTAGGCTGAAGTGTCCCATTGCGGGTATACCGGTGGCTATAGTGTGCCAAAGTGTGCCAAACCTAGCTTTCCATGTGTATATGTCCTAAACAAAACTAAACCTATCAAAAAGTATGTTGGTGGAACCTCGCGTGTGAAATCTAGGGGGTAGACCCCCCGAGGCACGCGACCGCCGTTATCGGGGGAACGACCGCCGGGCACCGGAATGCCACCAACACTTGCATGTGGACCTAGGATATGTGTGAAAGTGTGTTGGAAGGTGTGATTCACCAAATGGTGCAAGGCATAGCTCCCATGTGTGAGATTCCTCTCTTTCGGGCGATAACACTTGGAAGATTCCTCGACTTGTAGGTCGAAGTGTCCCGCTCGCGGGTATACCGGTGGCTATAGTGTGCCAAAGTGTGCCAAACCTAGCTTTCCATGTGTATATGTCCTAAACAAAACTAAACCTATCAAAAAGTATGTTGGTGGAACCTCGCGCGGTGAAATCTAGGGGGTAGACCCCCGAGGCACGCGTACCGCCGTTATCGGGGGGAACGACCGCCGGGGCACCGGAATGCCACCAACACTTGCATGTGGACCTAGGATATGTGTGAAAGTGTGTTGGAAGGTGTGATTCACCAAATGGTGCAAGGCATAGCTCCCATGTGTGAGATTCCTCTCTTTCGGGCGATAACACTTGGAAGATTCCTCGACTTGTAGGCTGAAGTGTCCCGCTGCGGGTATACCGGTGGCTATAGTGTGCCAAAGTGTGCCAAACCTAGCTTTCCATGTGTATATGTCCTAAACAAAACTAAACCTATCAAAAAGTATGTTGGTGGAACCTCGCGCGGTGAAATCTAGGGGGTAGACCCCGAGGCACGCAGACCGCCGTTATCGGGGGGAACGACCGCCGGGGCACCGGAATGCCACCAACACTTGCATGTGGACCTAGGATATGTGTGAAAGTGTGTTGGAAGGTGTGATTCACCAAATGGTGCAAGGCATAGCTCCCATGTGTGAGATTCCTCTCTTTCGGGCGATAACACTTGGAAGATTCCTCGACTTGTAGGTCGAAGTGTCCCGCTGCGGGTATACCGGTGGCTATAGTGTGCCAAAGTGTGCCAAACCTAGCTTTCCATGTGTATATGTCCTAAACAAAACTAAACCTATCAAAAAGTATGTTGGTGGAACCTCGCGCGGTGAAATCTAGTGGGGTAGACCCCCCGAGGCACGCGGACCGCCGTTATCGGGGGAACGACCGCCGGGCACCGGAATGCCACCAACACTTGCATGTGGACCTAGGATATGTGTGAAAGTGTGTTGGAAGGTGTGATTCACCAAATGATGCAAGGCATAGCTCCCATGTGTGAGATTCCTCTCTTTCGGGCGATAACACTTGGAAGATTCCTCGACTTGTAGGCTGAAGTGTCCCGCTGCGGGTATACCGGTGGCTATAGTGTGCCAAAGTGTGCCAAAGTGTGCCAAACCTAGCTTTCCATGTGTATATGTCCTAAACAAAACTAAACCTATCAAAAAGTATGTTGGTGGAACCTCGCGCGGTGAAATCTAGGGGGGTAGACCCCCCGAGGCACGCAGACCGCCGTTATCGGGGGGGGAACGACCGCCGGGGCACCGGAATGCCACCAACACTTGCATGTGGACCGAGGATATGTGTGAAAGTGTGTTGGAAGGTGTGATTCACCAAATGGTGCAAGGCATAGCTCCCATGTGTGAGATTCCTCTCTTTCGGGCGATAACACTTGGAAGATTCCTCGACTTGTAGGCTGAAGTGTCCCGCTGCGGGTATACCGGTGGCTATAGTGTGCCAAAGTGTGCCAAACCTAGCTTTCCATGTGTATATGTCCTAAACAAAACTAAACCTATCAAAAAGTATGTTGGTGGAACCTCGCGCGGTGAAATCTAGGGGGGTAGACCCCCCGAGGCACGCAGACCGCCGTTATCGGGGGGGGAACGACCGCCGAGGCACCGGAATGCCACCAACACTTGCATGTGGACCTAGGATATGTGTGAAAGTGTGTTGGAAGGTGTGATTCACCAAATGGTGCAAGGCATAGCTCCCATGTGTGAGATTCCTCTCTTTCGGGCGATAACACTTGCAAGATTCCTCGACTTGTAGGCTCGAAGTGTCCCGCTGCGGGTATACCGGTGGCTATAGTGTGCCAAAGTGTGCCAAACCTAGCTTTCCATGTGTATATGTCCTAAACAAAACTAAACCTATCAAAAAGTATGTTGGTGGAACCTCGCGCGGTGAAATCTAGGGGGGTAGACCCCCCGAGGCACGCAGACCGCCGTTATCGGGGGGGAACGACCGCCGGGGCACCGGAATGCCACCAACACTTGCATGTGGACCTAGGATATGTGTGAAAGTGTGTTGGAAGGTGTGATTCACCAAATGGTGCAAGGCATAGCTCCCATGTGTGAGATTCCTCTCTTTCGGGCGATAACACTTGGAAGATTCCTCGACTTGTAGGCTGAAGTGTCCCGCTGCGGGTATACCGGTGGCTATAGTGTGCCAAAGTGTGCCAAACCTAGCTTTCCATGTGTATATGTCCTAAACAAAACTAAACCTATCAAAAAGTATGTTGGTGGAACCTCGCGCGGTGAAATCTAGGGGGTAGACCCCCCGAGGCACGCGACCGCCGTTATCGGGGGAACGACCGCCGGGCACCGGAATGCCACCAACACTTGCATGTGGACCTAGGATATGTGTGAAAGTGTGTTGGAAGGTGTGATTCACCAAATGGTGCAAGGCATAGCTCCCATGTGTGAGATTCCTCTCTTTCGGGCGATAACACTTGGAAGATTCCTCGACTTGTAGGCTCGAAGTGTCCTCGCTGCGGGTATACCGGTGGCTATAGTGTGCCAAAGTGTGCCAAACCTAGCTTTCCATGTGTATATGTCCTAAACAAAACTAAACCTATCAAAAAGTATGTTGGTGGAACCTCGCGCGGTGAAATCTAGGGGGTAGACCCCCGAGGCACGCGACCGCCGTTATCGGGGGAACGACCGCCGGGGCACCGGAATGCCACCAACACTTGCATGTGGACCTAGGATATGTGTGAAAGTGTGTTGGAAGGTGTGATTCACCAAATGGTGCAAGGCATAGCTCCCATGTGTGAGATTCCTCTCTTTCGGGCGATAACACTTGCAAGATTCCTCGACTTGTAGGTCGAAGTGTCCCGCTCGCGGGTATACCGGTGGCTATAGTGTGCCAAAGTGTGCCAAACCTAGCTTTCCATGTGTATATGTCCTAAACAAAACTAAACCTATCAAAAAGTATGTTGGTGGAACCTCGCGCGGTGAAATCTAGGGGTAGACCCCCGAGGCACGCAGACCGCCGTTATCGGGGGAACGACCGCCGGGCACCGGAATGCCACCAACACTTGCATGTGGACCTAGGATATGTGTGAAAGTGTGTTGGAAGGTGTGATTCACCAAATGGTGCAAGGCATAGCTCCCATGTGTGAGATTCCTCTCTTTCGGGCGATAACACTTGGAAGATTCCTCGACTTGTAGGCTCGAAGTGTCCCGCCGCGGGTATACCGGTGGCTATAGTGTGCCAAAGTGTGCCAAACCTAGCTTTCCATGTGTATATGTCCTAAACAAAACTAAACCTATCAAAAAGTATGTTGGTGGAACCTCGCGCGGTGAAATCTAGGGGGTAGACCCCGAGGCACGCAGACCGCCGTTATCGGGGGAACGACCGCCGGGCACCGGAATGCCACCAACACTTGCATGTGGACCTAGGATATGTGTGAAAGTGTGTTGGAAGGTGTGATTCACCAAATGGTGCAAGGCATAGCTCCCATGTGTGAGATTCCTCTCTTTCGGGTGATAACACTTGGAAGATTCCTCGACTTGTAGGTCGAAGTGTCCCGCTGCGGGTATACCGGTGGCTATAGTGTGCCAAAGTGTGCCAAACCTAGCTTTCCATGTGTATATGTCCTAAACAAAACTATACCTATCAAAAAGTATATTTGTGAAACCTCGCGCGGTGAAATCTAGGGGGTAGACCCCCGAGGCACGCGACCGCCGTTATCGGGGGGAACGACCGCCGGGCACCGGAATGCCACCAACACTTGCATGTGGACCTAGGATATGTGTGAAAGTGTGTTGGAAGGTGTGATTCACCAAATGGTGCAAGGCATAGCTCCCATGTGTGAGATTCCTCTCTTTCGGGCGATAACACTTGGAAGATTCCTCGACTTGTAGGTCGAAGTGTCCCGCTGCGGGTATACCGGTGGCTATAGTGTGCCAAAGTGTGCCAAACCTAGCTTTCCATGTGTATATGTCCTAAACAAAACTAAACCTATCAAAAAGTATGTTGGTGGAACCTCGCGCGGTGAAATCTAGGGGGTAGACCCCCGAGGCACGCAGACCGCCGTTATCGGGGGAACGACCGCCGGGGCACCGGAATGCCACCAACACTTGCATGTGGACCTAGGATATGTGTGAAAGTGTGTTGGAAGGTGTGATTCACCAAATGGTGCAAGGCATAGCTCCCATGTGTGAGATTCCTCTCTTTCGGGTGATAACACTTGGAAGATTCCTCGACTTGTAGGCTGAAGTGTCCCGCTGCGGGTATACCGGTGGCTATAGTGTGCCAAAGTGTGCCAAACCTAGCTTTCCATGTGTATATGTCCTAAACAAAACTATACCTATCAAAAAGTATATTTGTGAAACCTCGCGCGGTGAAATCTAGGGGGGTAGACCCCCGAGGCACGTAGACCGCCGTTATCGGGGGAACGACCGCCGGAGCACCGGAATGCCACCAAAACTTTCATGTGGACCTAGAATATGTTTGGAAGTGTCGTGTAAGGTGTAAAGCTGCAAGAAATTGCACCAAATATGTGGGGGCGATAACACTTAGCGTACACCGAACCCCCGTTAATTTGCTCCAAAACCCCGATATGTTGGGGGAGGGGTCGATGAAGATGTAGATTACTTGTTTTATCGGTATACAGATTGTATTAAGTAACACTAACAAATAGTCTACAAAAGTAAAAACTAATTTTACAACAAATATAAGTATTAATATAAATATGAATACTACAAAAGAAGGGAAAGAAATGAAATCGTACTCTGTGCCGTGCAAAAACGCACGGCAAAGGGTTGGCCTACACGGCAAAGCCGTCGTTGCCGTGCATGCATCTTTGCCGTGCGCCTTCGTGGCCTCTTTGCCGTGGGGGGTTACGTTGCCGTGCGCCGTCTGGCTGCTTTACCGTGCGGGGTTGCTTTGCCGAGCGCCGTGCTGGCTCTTTGCCGTGCGCTGCTGGTTTGCCGTGCGTCGCCCCGGAGCCACACGGCAAAGAATTCATTGCCGTGCGCGAGTCGCACGGTAAAGAACTTCCGCACGGCAAAGGGCACTGGAAGCACACGGCAAAGACCCGTGCACGGCACTGAGCTTTTTTCCTGTAGTGGCGCCGCCCAACCCGACAAGGCCAACAACAAATATCTGCCATTAGCTTCAGCTATATGACAGGACCCTGGTTGACCAAAAGGAGCATACACGTGTGAGAAAAAGAAACATCGCAAAAATACTTGTTTCAGTATAGCTATTGAAATATTCGACAAGGCACCATTACAAATTTCATTCACTAACCATGGCATAGAAGATTGACTCATAACTCTTGCAACCTGGCAACCATATGTAGTGCTTATTTCAAATCTACAAAGTCAAGTCCGTAAACATTTTTCTAGAAGTCAACATTCTCTAGAAAAATTAAGAAAATAAGATTCATTACTCAAAACTATATCCAGAGTTTTGATTATGCAAGGCCCCATGATACTTCAAAACTGAACAACAATTTAGGTTCTATCCTAGAAACACATAAGAACCCTCTTGCCATTACACATGAACACCACATGAGAACTATGCGGTAGTTTGTCTGATCATTCAGGTATTAGACAATGAACAAAGGCACCATGGGAATCCTATAATGAACCTGAAGATGAGCTTTAATATAGTAGGAAGATGTATTCTATAACTGCAACTTCAAGAAATAAAAAGATAGTAGAAAGGTAGCTAGCTTATATGCTATACACATTAATTGATAGGCTACATGCATGCATGGATTAGCAACACTGTTGCCTAATTAATTAACTCATTAAAATAACTTAGCTCCATGAAGTGCTACCAGCCACATGATACACAAACCCTCCTAAATAACTAGTGCTACCGCTGCAGATTTAGCCCGCACTAAGTAAATAGAATGGTCATCATATAGTTTCTAGTAAGAACACAATATGATCGAGAATTCGAAACATGTAAAATATGCTATGGCATGGTTCGTTCACACATCAATACCACCAAAACACCGGCACTAGTTACATTTCAAAACTATGAATGCCCCATATTTTCCAAAAATTAAACCAGACATTTAGTTCCTTCTCTTGCAGAGTCAAAAGCAAAAAAGGTTGAGAAACCGACTGGGCATATGACAAAGAAAATGGCAGCCACAAAACAAAAAATTGTGATTAAGTAGCCAAGGAAGTATTATGCTTAAAATAACAAGATTGACATCTTCACGGAACATTATAATCCCAATTGTTCTTACCCTAGTTATTAACTAGAACAAGAAAAATGTCAAATAATGGAGCTATTCTCCCTAAACAAGACATGATCAAGATCACAAGGTACTAACCAGTAGCATTCAGAACCATACAATAGAAAGTTGAGGCTAGTAACACAAAATTATCGAGTCCATTGGCTTAGCAAAAGTACTTGCACCAGGATCTCAAATAACCAAGCCTAGATAGCAAACTCATAGCAACAGATTCGATAAAACTAGATGGCATAATAGGCCAGAGTATAACATGGCCACGGAGAGTGCATGTGAGACATGATCAAAGGTGTGAACAAGGAACTCAACATAGAGGTTGTAACGGAGGTCAAGCCGCGTCGACCTCGATGCTTAGCCGCACCACATATGATGGGGATATGCCTAAGGGGGTCCACAAATGGTCTCACTCGCCGTAGGAGAGAAGGCCCAGGAAGGGGTCCAGTCGGCAAGGGTGACTGGGCCTAAAACCCTGAGCGACTGGGCTTAAACCCTGGAGGATGGCGACTGGCCCGGAGGCCCAGGCGACTGAAGTTGTAGATTACTTGGGCGCGGGATAAAGGATCCCAGCCTTATAGCGATCGTTAGGATACGATCTTATCTCCATGTAACCCTAGATCGGGGGTGCCTATATAAACCCACAGGCTAAACCCTAGAAAGGATCCGCACTCAATCTCCTCATCTCCATACCTCTTGGTCTTCCGGCCAACTGAGCCACTTCATTGTAAAACTCCACTGAGTAATAGCTGGACGTAGGCCTTTTACTCTCCAGAGGGGCTGAACCTGGGTAAAACCCCGTGTCATGTGCACATGGCTACGCCACCTTGCCCCCGCATCAACGAAGTGCTGCACCCACCTGCCGTGGTCATATACACGTCAGCATAAGCCTGCACCATACCAAGTGGAATCTGCATATAACAGAAACAACATCGAGATAAAGTAACTCATAGTAGAAGGACATTGTTTTGCATAAAATGTATAATTAACGAGAATTATCATGCAGTTCACTTTAACAACATATTAATAAATTTTAGTTTCCTCAACAAATAGTAGTTCATCTACTCCATTTACAAACAGGGTAGTAAACAAAAAAATTATAGAAGTGCTCCATCATTCATGTGAAACTATCATCTATATATGTCCACAAATTTTACAGATGTCGTAGTTACAAACTGGAATTTTAGAGCATTCTCCGAGAAAAATAATCTCTAAGAGAAAAACTTCCCCCACAAAATTGGTAGAAAGCTGAGATAATTCGGCCCAAACAGAAAACAAATCCTCTAGGGAAAATAGAAAACTCAAAGGTCATACAAACAACCACATAATTACCTAAAATTAAGAAAATGATGAAGTCTAAGTGACAAATAGAAATATCTCCAAAAAAACACATAAAGAGTATGTAATGAAAAAATCACTAAGCACACTAAGCATTTATCTAAGGAAGGCCCAACAGAAAATAAACAGTGATAATGTGAATTAATTAATACAATGAGATGAAGCATGATTAGATTTTATGCAGGCTGTCGCATAGCATATGCCAATTGATACTAACATCAATCAGTAAAGAACAGTGCATACAGGTTAAATAGTAAACTACTCGTCCGGGCTTATTTTAAATCATATATGGACTGGTGTTAAAGTTCTTGCGACGGACAAACAACAAGACATTTTCTTTTCAGCAAGAGCACGGCAAAGAACACCTACACTCTTCCTCAGTCAATCTCCAACCCAAGTACATTAATTACTATGATAGTTATAGGAATTAAAAGGCCTGCAGAAGAGACCCTACGTGGCTCTCAATTTCATCCTGTATCAATGAGGAAATGATCCTGGTTGATATGTGGGCATGCATGAGACATTCTTTGGTCAGGACTTGTCATCCTTGTTGTCATCGTTGTCGCTAGGCGCTTGCTTGGGAGGCTACATCTGAAACCCGTAAGGTGCAAGTGTGTTATGCACAGGCTCACGCCAACGCCTCTTAGAGAAACAACAAGGACCTGCTACTTACAAGGCTCGAGTCGAGGAAGAGCATTATGATGGTTATGTCATTGTAGAAGTGACGATGAACGCCTCGAACGATCTTCTTGAGAGCAGAATACCTTATCTCTCTTTTATTAGCTGCTCCAAGTAAAGCTGATTTTATGAGCCTCCTAGCGCTTCCCTGGCAAATCAAATACAGATGTGAAGCATTAAGAGTATGTAGTTAGGACCAAGGGCTAAGAGATAGCAAGGTTTAAATCTTTTTGATGCTAAGATTCCAATGTAAGGGTGCTTAATTACATTTCTTCTCAAACTCAATGCTTACATTATGCTCTACGGACAGTTGGACAACCAATAATTCTCGAGTGGTTTTAACATGTTTTCCTAACACGTCTCAAGAATCCCAACTTTGGCAACATAAAGCATGCCACAACAAATTACACCAACTAGATAGGATGAGCCAACAGTCGCTATATGAGGCTTGATAGGCCATTGCTTGGTGACAATAGAGAAGAATCCATCTTTCTGTAGCTTCATATGCTTTTTTCAGCACATCAGAAGACATTGTGTTTTGCTACCCTGCAATACAGTCACACAAGCGAAATACAACATTGTGAACATAGCACCAAAGGAACGGACATAATACTAATGCATATTGATCGTAGGTTAGAATTTACTTTTCAGATGGTTGAAGAGGTTATCGCTGATGTAGCAAGCTGTATCTGGTCCACCGTGCCATCGTAAACCCGACTAAAGTGACGTACAAAGCCAGAGTCTAGAAAGCTCAATGGGCCCGACTCAATATGACACTAGTCCACAAGTTATGGGCCTGGACAACAGCCATGGAGATGTACCCGTTTAAATGCTTCCCAGTGTCCTTGTATCATAGAAGTCCTTCCTACCAACTGATAGCATCAGAGCCTGTCCAGTTGGATGATGGTCTCCAAAACTCCTGCATGAACTTAATCAATGTCACTATCTCATCCCTCATCAATCATATCCCACCCATGTCCGCCTCCAAGCTCGCTTCATCAAATCTCCAGGAAAATTGCAGTTTCACTTATCAGTGCACCAACATAATCTTGCCTTTCTACTGGAAAGAAAAAAAAAATCATGTGTAAGTATATGAATTCCAAGGAATTTCTCATTAACACTACTGTTAAGTTCATCGCTTTCAGGCAGTTTGGGAACACACTTTTAACATTTTTTTATCTTACATTATTTTCTTCCATACAAGTGCGCGCCCGATGCATTCGTGGATGCTGGTGACCGACGCCCTGGTCCATGTGCGCGTCGGGGAAACGACGAGTGCAGCTCAAGGGTGGGCAGCTTCGTCTGTTCGCCAGAGCCCGAAGGTTAGATCTACTCTTTCCCCCTGGCCTCTCTCCCTCCCCGCAGATCTGTGATGTCGTCTTCGTGTCGGTGTCTGATGGCTGGGAAGCGGGTGTGGAAGGCTGGGGTCGAAAGAAATCATCGCTCTTTGACCACAGTGGCGGCTACGCCTTTGGGGCGCCGTGACCTGGTGAGGCGCCACTGAGGTCCCATCCCCCACCTCCTACCCCCGTCCCGGGTGAAAGCTCAAAATCCGTTGGATTGGATGGCGGCGACACCTTGGCGTCGTTCCCTCCTTGGAGGCGCCGTCTGGGGACCGGTGGTGTGGCGGCAAGCGTTGCTATGGTTGGTGTGGTTCTGTTGGTGGTGTGGCTAATGCTTGACTCCGTTGCATTTTCAGGTTCGATGGTTGTTCCCAAGCTTTCCCGTCTCCTGGGTGTCCTCATTGAAGTTCTTCGTCGCACCGGTGTGCCTAGAGGCGAGGTGGTCTGTGTGGTCTCCGGTTGGTCTCCTGGAAGGTATCTCTCCTTGTTTCTAGGGTGAACATCTCCATCTGCTGATGTTACTACGTCCTGCAATCCAAGGCGAGAGGGTAGGGACTCTCTTCGTCGATGGAGGAGGAAGTTGTTCCTTCGTTGACAACGTTGGTGATCACTGTGTGTTGTCCTCAATGCCATACATTGCCTACCTGGTGCTGCTACTGCTACTGTCCTGGCGCTCTTGCGAGGATGACATCGCCGGCTCATGCTGCGTTTCTGGTTCATCTTTGTGTGTTTGAGTTGGGTGTTGTGTTGTAAGTTGTCTCAGCATTTTTGTATCTATCGACCGCACGGCTTTATTAATTTAAAGCAGGCCTTCTAGCCTTCAATTTAAAACAAAATTCATAAATAACTGTGATAGGATGAAACAACATTGAACCAAACTGGCATAGCAATAATATGTAGCAAATCAAACGTTATAAACAAATAGAATAGTGGGCGGCAAGTATACCTGGCCATGGGAAGCCCGACCCGGTCGGCCCAGCCCATCCCGGCCCGAAATTCATGGGCTTGGGTCAGCCCAAGCATGCTTGTGGGCCGGGCTTGGGCCGAAAATTTAGGCCCGATGGTTGCACTGGGCTGGGCTTGGGCTTGAGAAATGTGCCAAGTAAGGAAGAGGTCCGGCTTGAGGCACAAAGCCCAATGGGTATTTTGTTGTGATGGGCCAGGCTTGGGTCGAAATTCTAGGCCCGACGGTCGGGCCAGGCCTGGGCCTGGGTTTTTTGCGTCAGGCTTTGTTAGGCCCGGCCCGAAGCCTGGCCCGACGCGAACTATGCCCATGTATAGCGGCAAGGGATGGTGGTAATTAACCTGGTAGGCATTGGAGGCCATCAGAGAAGAGTGACTTGTAAACACTCACTCACCGGAGGAAGCGCGTCTCTCCCTAGAGTACTTGTCGTTTGCAAATGACATGTACCTACCGAGTTCCCATCTAATAGCTGTCGTACGCTTTGTGCCCTCCTCGTCCTCCTATATGCTCTGAACGTGAAAATTATGCAAGTTTTCATCACTCTTGATGCATGGTAGGGAACAAACATATCATATATAAAAAATAGCAACATCCATTTCCTATACTACCACTGCACATGCACATGCACATGTACACTATCAAAAGAAGATATGTTCAGAATCTCTTATGAGAAGCATAAACAATGTAAAAAAAAATGGAAAAGAGCATGACATTTAAAAATAGAGTGAACTGAAGTCGCACAGCTAGCGAATAATGTACATTGAGCACAATAATTGAGCATAAGCAAACCAGAAATTGCCTAATGATATCATTTTAATGATAGCACAAGAATAAGAATATTATGTTCTTACCATCTTATTCTTAAGCCAAAATACCAAGGAAAATAAGCAAAGCACTCCATATGAGTGTTTCCTAGCCAAATCAAACCATCGGGACTTATGCTTCCCTTCTATGATATTGATTTACTGCATTTGTTATATTTATTATTGCGTAAAGATCACTAAAATTCTAGCAACCCATGGCAGCATAGAATATTTGCTAACTATTCATTATATTTTCCATTGCATAATGTATTCCCGAGTGTAAATCTGTAATTATTTTTGGCTTTAATCATGAGGCTTTGATACATGAAACGTGCTTCTTCCTCTATTATTATTTCTGCATGGGTCTAATATTGTTCACCCATTGTTTTATCCCGACATTTATACATGACTCTGATATTGGCTGTTGCAACACTATTTGAACGTGGCAAGTGGATCAAACAACACCCAAGTTGGACCATGTCAAGAATCTACTCCGTGCGGCTGATGTACAACTATTTAGACATGTTAAATCAACTAAGCACAGAGATTGGATCAGGTCCAGATTCTTATCTGTGTGGCATGCGACAAGATACCAAATGACCCCCAAGGTTAATAAGTGACTCATCAATTTTATTCATTCATGCATTCAGAACCGTGAAAGCATGCATGCAACACATTCAGCTAGCTGAAACCAAAGACGTCCCTAGCATGCTCTGAATCTGAAGACAACGCAGGTTATCAGCAGTGTCGATCCATAAGCAGCAGAAAAAAATCAGCATGTTCATGCCATATGCACCCACTGCCGCATAAGCACAGGTGATCGAGATGTTCATCCGCTCCACACCGCCCACGGCCCCACATCTCAGCAGCAGAACAAGGAACTAAATCCATCAAGAATACATGGAGGGGAAGGAAGAGGAGGGGAAGAGAGACCTCAACGTGGGCAGCATGTCGTTGCAGTGGGCCGGCCTTTGTCCGAGCTGCAGATGCCTCCTGGCGGCCGTGGTATTCTCCGCCGTACACCAGGAGCAGCCGTGGTCCTTGGCGGCCGCCGCGGTCGTCGGAGATAGGCAGGAGCGTGAGGCCGGCCTCCCGTTGTATGCCAGCAGGAGGCGGAGGAGGGGTACCGGGCCTTCCCCGCCGACCACCAGGTCCGGCAGGAGCGCGCGAGGCCGCGGTGGTTTCCTCTCGTCAACGGCGGCATATGCAGGGGCGGCGCTAGGGGTTGGCCGCGGCGGCGTGATTGTGGGCGTCGGTTGGGGATTCGATCGGTCAGACGGTGGCGATCGAGGCTGCGCCGGCGAGCGGTGGAGCGGGTGGTGAGTGGCGAGATGCGTGCGTTGTGCTGTGCTTTCTTGGGGACTCCGTTTTTGCCTTGCCACCGAGTGGGATCTGGTGATCGAGATTAGATTACTTCCTTCCTTTGTTTAGGACTGTATTATGAGTATTTCCTTCTTTGTGCGCGCGCGTGATTAGGGGCAGCCGTTGATTAATCGAGGTGGATTCGCTCTTAACGAGTGCCGATTCGATTACTTCCTTCCTTTGTTGATTCATCATGCTGTATTATTATTTTTAGACGGAAGGCTTGAAGTGAGCCCGGCTTTGAATTAACGAATTTGAATTAACGAAGCCATCAACCGGCTAGGAGTTATACCAAAAGTTACAACACACACGCGCCAAGCGTACAACCCAAAGCACAACAAAAGACAACACAGAAAAGCAAGCCGAAGCGTCATCTGATCCATGAAGAGTGAGCCTTGTCTTCTGTTGCACCGGAGCGATCACTACCGTGTCCACGCCAACAAACCTCCACCGCACTAAGACTACAACTCAAGGGGGGAACTCAACGACGGGCCGGCCACCTAGCAGAGCTTGAGGAACCAAACGAGGGAGGGTCTTGCGGCGACGCCTCCAAGAAGGTGAATGGCGCAAGAATGCGTCATCGTCGTCGGCAAAGAAGGACCTGCAAAGTTTTCACCCAGACCCGAGAACCACCACTCATGGAGCTTGGGCTAGGTCCAGACCAAACACACAACATCATCCCCTGGCATTGGGATAGGCACACCGGCAAGAGCTACGACCAGACGCCGACCTAGCAAAGCCCCCCAAGGCGTTAGGAAGGAAATCAGCTACCGCAGCAAACCGTGTAAAAGCATCCAGGCTGACATTATGGGGGGGCTGCAACACCAGCGAGAGGTCACACGGTGCTCCACAAGACACTACCAGAGAATCTTACACGAAGCGAGGACTCCAAGAGGAGCAGATTGAGGCGGAGGGATGGAGTCCATTATTTCGAACATGAGGGCCATCATCGGGGCGCCTTCAACAAGGGAACGACACCCGCAGGTGACGCTGTCGCCAGCACCGGTCAGAGCCATGCGCTGCTTTCGCCGAGGTCCAAACCTAGATAGAAATTCCGGACGCCGTCGCGAGGACGTAGAGCGAACACGGCGGAGATCACCGCCGCGCCTCCAACCTAAGTCACACTATGAGCTAGCCCTGACTCGACTCATCCACAGGAAACATGTGCTGGCTGGCAGAGGTTTCGGCCAGACCCAGATCTAGATGTCCAAGACCCTAGATTGGCGGCACCACGATGTCCACCATCCCCAACGCGCGAGCACACCTGCACAAGCACGACCAAATTGGTCGGAGGGAGAACAGACCGCAGCCGCCGGAGTAGCTGCAGTATGCGAGCCGGCCCAAGGACCTCGTCCCAGATAGGTAGCAAGGACGTCGCCCCAACGACTCCAGAATGGTGGGACGTCACCCCAACGACGCCCCACCGCCGGAAGCTCAACCGAGCTTCGATAAGCCCGAGCGGGCAGATCGCCAAAACCGGCGCTGCCGGTCCAGTCCGAGCACGACACCAGTCGCAACGGTTGGAGGCCGAGGAGGTCTCTACGTGCAGCACACCAACGGAGCACGACCCCAAAACGGCCGGGCCCGCCAGGCCTAGATCTAGGCCCGCGGGCCCAGATCAGCCGCCGCCACCTTGGGACGCAGGAGCGTCGGCTGATGAGGCACTGGGCACCACCGCCGCGACCGCTCGCCTCGCCGCCAGCCACGGTGGGATCCGCGCCGGCCTGGGCTGGAGCCGGCGCCCTCCAATGCCGCCTGGTCGAGCCCGCCCCGTCGGGCGTCCCATGCGCACGGGAGAGGAGGAAACCGCCGCCGCCAGCACCGCCTGGGCTTTGCCCGGCGGGGGACGGAGGGGGGAGGAGGAAGAGGGTGGGGAGGACGGGGGCGACCCGGTCGCCCACGGGGGAGGCGACGGGAGCGGGGGGGGGGTCTTCGGGGTCTCTCCCCAATTAGTGCTATTTAACTTTCACGGAATAAGTGCCGAGTGTATTATTTTTCACACATGATCCGTGCTAGCTATGACCAAATCTTGCTAAGTGGAGAACTAGTTGCTAGAGGCAAAGCGAGCTAGCTTTTGCACTCGACGGCTAAGCTAGCTATGTGCTTTCCCTTGTCATGCTCGATGCACTCTCTACGAGAAATAAGAAAAATGACAAAACAAAGTAATCGACGACGATTAGCACGAAAGAAAATAAAAAAACACGCCATCAAACCAACACAAAACATCGACGCTCCACGCAGCCCGATTCCATGCGACACCAACGACGGGCTCTCGCTCGGAGCAGTTGACAAGTCTACGATCATTGACTTGCTTGGAGGGGTACTGTACCGTGTGTTGGTGGAAATTATATTTTGTTCCTATGGACTGACAATATAATCTGCTAATGTAGAGGAGAGCCAGGTAGTCGATCCTGGGATATTATTTATTTGCATAATTAATGGAGGAGTTTATCAGTTTGAAGAAATATGGATTATCATTGCAAGACATGTATATCAACGTTCCAAGCAATGTCTTGACCACAACGATGGCGACAATGGTAGGAGAGCCGCGGGACGGGCGATGGGTACCACAAGATGGCGAAGACGATGGCCGCTACTCATAGATTCGGTGCAAGGAAGACATAGCAACGAAGACCGGCACATGAAATGATAGGCATTAAATACTCCTAGCATGAAACGGCAATCTATTAAGTCCCATAAATATTTGAACACTCAAAATGGCTATGTAATGTTTCAACGTAATCAAGTAGCACATGTGGAATCATGAAAACCATAGAGATGCTCATCCTGACATTGCCGCATTGGATCTTGGAAAGGTAGTTGATCATCCACATGTCTTCATTTATTTACCAGTTAAGACGTATGCCTCGTTGACACCATTCCACATGACATAGCGCCTTGTCAATGTCACTTGACCTGGTGTCTCTATGTCACGGAGCTCAACGTTTGCTCTGGCATCATCGCCTACAATTGATTAATCAACGTACTCATGTTCAAATTAATAGTACAGTAGTATTATAGATACTACGTTAAATCTCATTAACTATTAATTCATGTGACATTTGAATAAAATGGATGCTAGTTAAAAATAAGTTGCAAATGATAACCATGTAACAATCAACCAACTCGATATCCAAATGACAACAAGAGATATTTAGACGTTGAATTACTATGAATAAATTTGAATTGTTACCACACATTTTTTATTCCATATTACCGTTATTTGACTTTAGTTTAATTGTTCTTATCTACTAAAAAACAAAAGCACATGCATGAATTAAAATAGACACATACTTCCATGCATGCATACCTTCCACATTTGTGAACTAGTTGCCCACGATGCATGCATGAATCCAACAATCTGCTAGCTACAACACTTTATAAACCAAGCCTTGCGCTGCATCTGACAACCATCGTTGTTGTGGATATGCTACATGGATATACCAATGACGTGGTCCAGTACCGTAAGCCCATGGTGGCCCATAGATGGTGGTTGGATATATGGCCAACCCGGATAGTCTAGTTGATGATTGACCACCAAAGATCATAAGCTCTAGCCGAATCCGCCCGACCTAGTTGGTCTAATCTGTACTCCATAGGTTAACCAAATCCTTACGTGTACGGCAAGATGTACCTAGTTTAGGATAGTGCTAGCAGTAACCGGCATGAACTACTCCTTGTAAACCCTAGATCCTGGCACCTTTATAAAGATGGATCCCGGGAGCTCTTGAGGCGGAACCAATCCTCTCATTATAATTGTGCACTTGTTGCCCTTATAGTGAATTATAGCAGCATGTAGAGTTTCACCACTGTTACGACATCCGAAGCTGGATACTTCGTGTATCACCGTTCTGGTAGCTCCCGGATTTTGCCCACCTATCTCTCTCTCTCTCTCTCTATTAAATGACAACAAGGGATATTTATAAGTTGAATTAATATGAATAAATTTGAATTATTTGACTTAAGTTTCATTGTTCTTATTTATTAAAAAGCAAAACCACATGCATGACTTAAAAGAACCACATACTTCCATGCATGCATAACTTGCAGATAGGTGGACCGGATGCCAAGGATGCATGCATGAATCCAACAATCGGCTAGCTACAACACTATATACCGATCCTTGTGTGCATCCGACATCTATCGTTGTTGTGGGTATGCTACATGGACATATCAACAACGTGGTCTAATACCGGCAAGCCCGGGGTGGCCCATATATGGTGGTTGGGCCTATGGCCCTACCAGGTAGCCCAGTTACTGATTGATCAAGACGGCAAATCCAAGGATCATAAGCTATAGTTGGATCCGCACCGACCTAGTTGGTCAGATCCGTACTCCATAGGTTAGCCAGATCATTACGTGTACGGCAAGGCACATAGTTTTGGATAGTGCCAGCGGTAACCAACCTGAACTACTTCTTGTAAACCCTAGATCATGGCAACTTTATAAGCTGGATCCTAGGAGCTCTTGATGCAAAACCAATTCTCTCATTATAATCATGCACGTGTTGCTCTTATAGTGAATTATTGCATCATGTAGGGTTTCACCATCGTTGCGAGATCCAAAGCAAGGTAACTCGTGTACTCACCATTCCATTAGCTCCCCGCCTTTCGACCACCTCCATGTCTCTCAATTAAATGAAAATAAGGGATATTTACACGTTGAGTTACTATGAATAAAGTTGAATTATTTGACTTTAGTTTCATTGTTCTTATTCATTAATTAAAAAGCAAAAGCACATGCATGAATTAAAAGAACCACATACTTCCATGCATGTATACCTTGCAGATAGGTGGACTAGTTGCCAACGGTGCATGCATGAATCCAACAATGCATGCATATGAATCCAACAATCTGCTAGCTATAGCGCTCTATATACCAAGCCTTGCGTGCATCCGACAGCCATTGTGTCGTACCTTACATCTATGTACATACATAAATACGCTAGGAGAATCAAAGAGTGATAGTCTAAACCCTATATTTAAACCAGTGTTATGGATGCCGGTGCAATTGATGGTGTTCACAAGCGCTAATCCGATTCCTCGGTTGCGTGCATTAGATATGAAGGAGACATTTCTTGCTCTTACTTCTCCCTCACCAACTCTATACCGGGGAGCTTGATCTAGCTTGTCATAGTTGGGTGGTGCGTCGGTGATGGGCTTGGGACCTGGGGAAACCCTTTTTCGGCGACGACGACCACGACACCACAGGTGTTATCGAGGGTAGCGAGGGTTATGTCGGTGACCATGTAGGGGATGGGGGTGGCGATGGCCCATGAAGGTGTTACAATTGGGTTTTGCATAGGAGAGTTCTGGTCGATCAAGCCACCAGTTACTTTTTTACGTATAGAAGGAATTAACATTACATGGTACAACTATTTTGAGAAAAACGCCATAAACTATTTTATTGTTTAAACTTATATATAATCACAAAATAATGCATCATACATCTACGTTTTTACTCTGTACCTATTATATTTTCCTCTTGTTTGAATCCTTTCTACTACCTCCGTTTTTTTAATCGACGCCCTGACATACATGCATGTAGTACTTGGTAACCGTGACTTCGCGTCGATTATTTCAGTCCGGAGGGAGGGAGTATATATCTATTTTGGAAGAACCAATTGAAACCACGAAACAATGACGGTAGTCTTTCTAATTTGGTACATGTGTACGTGGCCATATTGCAAAATCTAATTTATAAACGTGTGGTGGTAGGCAGCATGTTCAAGTGCTGACGTGAAGCTAGCTAGTTAGCTCCATGCGAGTACCTGATCCAGCGCTAAACAAAGTTCTTTTTTTTTATTCAAAGGTTAATTTGCTTGTCCAAATTAAAGGAGCGTGCTGAGCGTCCCCGGGGGATCAAATCCTCCAATCCCCCGGGTCGGCAGCCACACGATGCGAGCGATCCAAACCGTCCAACCCGGGTCAACCGTCCCCACTTAGAAAACAAAACAAAAATCAAAACAACGCCCACAACGGGATCGCGTCTGTCCTCCCGCAACTCCAGCCAGCTGCCGCCCGCGCCGGCGTCACGTGCACATCCGTAGTCTCCTCGCCGGAGAGCCCTCATCGGAGGCCTGAAAATGGCGCCGCCGTAGAACCCCGAAGTGTTGTCGCCAGAGAACCTGTCATGGCATCGCCGGTGCGACACCCCTCCTCACCGTCTGTCTCCCCTATCCATGCACACCCGCGTTGATCCTCCGTTGGCCATGGCCGTCGTCGCAGACCGATGCAGGAGATGGTAGCACCCCCGATAAGCCTTGGTAGCAACACTAGCGGCCGCTGGCAGCAACTCGGCCATGCCATGGTAGCAACACCTCTAGCTCCATGTAGCAATGGATGGCGGCCATTTGTAGCAACGCCGGTCTTTTACTGTAGCAAGGCTGGTCTTTGATTGTAGCAAGGCCGCCCCGCCTTTGGTAGCAACGCGGACCGCAACCTTGTAGCAAGTCCGGCCGCCGTCTGCCATTTGCCGCTGGCAGCAAACCCCTGCCACCACGGTAGCACCACGTCCCCACGTAGGTAGCAGCCCCGTCGTTCCATCGCAGCAACAAGCAGCTTCATGGCCGCTAACACTGACCTTTGCAGCAGTGGCAGTCGCCTTGTTGGAGAAGCGCCGTCGTCCTCGCAGCACCACCAAGGTGTGCCATAACCGCATCCTGCAGGAGATCGAATCGAAGAGAGGAGCAGCGGGAGGCGCGTCGCGGTACAGGAAGGAGCAGACCTAGGGAGGAGACGGGGTGAGGAAGAGATTGGGTGGGCGGCCGTGGCTAGAGGCGGTGGGGCAGATGCGGGCAGGGAGCGGCGGTCCGGTGGATGGGGGATGACCGAGCGATGGGAGAGAAAAAAACAAAAGGTAAGGGAAAAAACCAGAGCTGGAAGAAGGAAGAAGATAAAGCAAGGGAAACGGCGTTGTTGTTCTACGCCACGCACGGGGACGCGTGTCACACGGAGGAGCCGGGGGACGCGAACGCGCGATCCCCTGGATGAAGGCAACAAGCATTTTCCCAAATTAAATGTGCTGCCTCATTGTAATCGAGCATATAAAATGTCTTCTATTTTTTGGACTTGCTAGCTAGCCCTGCTGAGATCGACCCATCTCACCAGTCACCACTCGAAGAAAAAAAGAAGAAAAGAAGCGGATGGATCAAACCACGCGTACGCAATTAAGCATGAGCTCACCTTTTCCCGCGCTGGAGTTTGCCAAACGATTTTGGATTTTGGCCCAGCGGAGTGAGACAAAAGTTTGAGCCCAACAAAACTTGACGAAATTTCGCAGCCCGATCGCAGACCACCTCCTCCCAGCGCCGCCTCCCTCTGCTACCCAAAAAAAAATCCCCTTTTCGCCCCCTCCGGCGCTGGCAGATTCCGGCCAACTCCGGCGAGTCTCTGCCCCGGCGACCAACCGCCCCGACACCCCCTCCTACTCCTCTCTCTACCCCACAACGTGAACAACCAAATTGGAGCCCCAACCACAAACCCTAGCTCACATCCTGGCTGTACATTTTTAGGAGCAGGACATCAAGCTTCGATCTTGGCGTCCATGGCGGCGCCGCGCGAGAGCGGGGGGTGGTGACGCGGCTCGGAGACCGGCTGGAACACGCGTAGCCGATGTTGCCGGCCAACAAGCAAGCCGACCGCACCGACGCCGGCGGCCTGGACCGTCGGAATGCGCGTCCGGCGCCGCGGCCGGTCATCTTCCTCCTCGTCGTTCCCCATCCCTAGGACGGCCCTGACCGAGACCTCGCGTCCGTTGGTAGCAGCACCTGCACGGGTGCGACCTGCTGTGGGAGACGGAGAGGTCAGGGGGAGGAGCGGCGTGCTTTTGCCGGCGCCGACGACCAGCGCCGCCGCCACGGCGTGCGCACTGCTGCTCGGGCATAGTGCCGTGCGAGCACCCCTGCTCCGGCCTAGGTGCAGGCCGACCCAAGGAAGCTAGCTGTCGCCTGTCTTCATGGTATGAATCCTTCGGTTCAAGGTCTAACATTCAGAGCTCCTGTTAGATTTTCTTTGCCACGAATGTAATGGTTACGAGCTTTGTTTGGAATAGATAGTCATGTCCTACATGTCGTTTTATTCATCTACCATCTGCATATACTAGTACAGCTGCCCGTTACTATACTGCAATGTAATCTGAAACTTCTGAATGTATATAGTCTGCATTTATTTTCTGAAAATTAACCGATGCTTAAGGTCCAGGATAACTGAAACCTGTGAGTGCATGTTGTCTGATAACATAGTAAAACTGAAGATTGGTGATCATTCTCTTAATTCCACCATCTGGTTTGTAAAGGAGACTGAGCTGCTAGGAATTTTTGGTGTTAGTCCTTATCTGCAACTAATTAGTAGTTAAAATATCAGGATTCAGGAGTAGCTACAAGTGTGTGGCAATACTAGTACATGCACTAGCTGTTCTCTACCTTGCTTTACTAATTAATCAGATCAGATAAACATGCTTGGCCAAGCTTAATTTCTTTAACCTATAATGTTTGCTGTAGAAATACTTGACCAAGCTTTTTTATTTTTTCACATATGCTGCCACAGATTGAGATGTATGTTCATTTTTCTTCAATTCAATTAGCCAAAGCTTATTTATCCTGAACTGACGAAGGTAGCCTTAATTGTACATGTAGGTTATGATCCAATTTGACATGAAGGCATCGAGCTGGGTCGACGTTAGACGGATTCAAGGCTGCCCGCTGTTTAGGATCGACAGCTTTGTGTTGGTTTGCTCTGTCCTCTTCTTCATGTTCTACTGTATTATTACGACAATGGTATTCAGTTCTAGCAATAAAACTCACATGCTGATGGTTGGTATTAGAAGTTAAAGAAACTGTATTGTTGTTAATAATCTGGTGATGATTACATGTCCAGGAGCTCTATGCTGCCGCAGGGATCTCGATGCCGCTGTCCAGGCCCTCGTCAACTTCACCCCCCCCCCCCACAAAGGTTGAATTTCTTTCTTTGGTCGCCTGGAATACATTGCTTCCATGCTGTGCAGTAGTGTTCTATGTGCTGTGTTTTGGGTCATGGCCTTTGTGCCACGGCCTTGCCTGCGTCTTGTGCTAGCCATGCACGATACTTCAATGTTCTATGGTAGGTGGTGTTTGCTATTTGGTAGTATCATTTGCATGTTCTGTGGTAATAACTGCTGCCCCATATTGGTCTGTGGCTATGATGGCAAAATTTTCTACTCTTGCTGATTCACCTTTAGTTAATAAATTAGCTTAACTATGTCTTTTTTTCTCTTATAGAAATCTCCCTGCTTTATCTGGTTGTTCAGTTTGGACAGTCTTGAAACCATTTCTGCTTTGGTATGTGCTAGCCGTTTTTGCTCCACTTGGGCTAATTGTGTGGGTAGAATCTTGGCTTAACCTGGAAAAGGGGAGTTAGGAGATTAAACAAGAATTTTATTTAACGTGGCTTAACCTGGAGATTGAGTTGGTGTTATCTTTGAATAGTGTTTTGTTAATGCCATGGCTTGTTGCACTTGGAGTAGATATGTACTTGAATGTTCAAACCTGGATTGGCTCTTTTGTGATTGAAAAAACATGATGCAAGCCCTATTGTGTTTGAAAAATAAGTAATGAACAAGCGTGTACATAGTCCACTTTTACTAGTCTCGGGCATAGGTTTGCTGATATATAAATTTTTGTTTGATAAACTGCTATCCATTTTCTTAGGTTTGATGATGACTTGGACCATATAATTTTTGCGTGGTGGCTTCGTCCGGATCGTGGAGCGGCCGGATCGAGCTGGGTGAAGGGAGCTCCGCCACCGAGTCAAGGCTGGAGTTGGCTGAGTGTACGAACGAGGGAACATACCTATGTGCTCCATAGCACTACTTTATTGATTCGAATCATGCATAATCACGGATTATTAAAAGGACTTGCGAACGTACCTATGTGCTCGTAGGAGGCGTTACGGTCGAAGCGCCGGACAAGTCAATTAAAAGCGTTTCGGTCCCGGCTGCATCCGAGTCGTGTTGCTGCGCGCATCCGGATTGGACGGGTGGCGCAGTGTTGGGTGTGCCATCTGCGCCTGGTGCGACGCGGAAGCAAGTCCCCGCTGGAGGAAAGCTTTTGACTGATGCACGTAGTCAAAAGGGTGGGGCGTGGTGTGGCATTTTTGGCGTCAAAGCCGTCGCCATCCACGTCCGCTATCTCAAGCCGGTCGGTTCCGTTTTGTGAATACTGTCTAGCATGCATGGTGGCCGTCCATCTCCGCTGGCCGGCCATGGCCATGCCATGTGGGATCCCAGCTCCAGGCGAGTATTCCCGGCCATGTGACTCTCGTTCCAAGCCAAATTTACATGGTGCGTTGCTACTTGCCAGAGCCCAGATTGGCAACGCGGAGTGTGCAGTCACCGTGACGCGCCTTGCTCTGTTTGTTCTTGCGAGCGAGTGATCTGACATTGCCGTGGCCGAGCGACGGGTGAATGATCTCCATCACATGTGTGCAGTGGGGCTTTGGCCGCAAAACGGCAACGATTTCCACGGCATGATGAGACGAGGCGGGATCCAGGGGCCGAGATCGGCAACATATGGGAGCCACCTGGGGGCTCCGCCGCTCCGCACGGCGTCGCGCACTGGTGTTTGGGCAGAGGAAATTGATCGGCGGTGTCACACGAACCTTCCTAACCTGCATCCCGTGACCACCATGTCGATTGCGATACGGAGGGCCTGGCCGCCGACGTCCGGCCGGGACAACACAACCTTGCATTTCGAATTTAGATTACTGTCCCCCGTGTTATTTCAGAACTACCCTTTGAGGGGTTATCTCGGCCTTCGAGAAGAATGAACAACTTTCTTACATCCAAAAAAGGCACAAGAATATGTGCTCTCGTAGGTTGGATTTGTAGGAGTGAAGGTGTCTCTAAAGAGACGATTCTGGCTAGCTTCTTGATTACGCTTGATATTGATCATGCCTGGCCCCGTTGAGCCTCTTAACTGTGGCTCTTGTTGTGCTCATGGATGAGGGCTGCTGCGAGCAACATCGATTCAGTATCACAGTTGAAGTCATCGTTTGTCGATGTGTGGACGATGTTTTTATTGAAATAGTCGATCGAGCTACTAGGTCTGTGGTCTGCCTACGTAGAACATGAGACAAATGGTCATATAATTGTTAGTAGTCAATATGTATATATATGCCGTCGAAAATGACTAATGGCCAAGTTTTATACATCAATTTACGGACAGACAAATGGCTGAACAGGTCTTGGACGCCGCTGTTAGTTGGCGGGTTCGAGGTAACATACAACAAATTGGACATGTCAAAACGGCAGCAAGCGCCCGCATCGATGCGAGCAAGAGGACTGGCCTCCGGCGAATAGCAGACAAATTAGACGGTACCAACAATGTCGAGGAGTGGGGAAGGATACAACGGCGCGGTAAGGTTGTGGCGTAGAGGTACACCTGGGCAAAACTCGGGATAGGCCGAGTTTCGGGCCAGGCCCGAAAAAGCCCGAAGCTACAAAGTCAAGCCAAGCCTAGCCCGGTCCGACTATCGGGCTTATAAATCAGGCCCAAGCCCGGCCCGGACCGAACCAGTCTAGAATTTTCGGACCGGTCCGGTCGTGTCATCTAGGCCGGGCTACCCATGTCCAGCTGAGCGCAGAGGGAGGTACAAAATTTTGGTGTCGAGTGGCTTCTGTGTCACTGGTGGGTGGCCCTAGGGGGAACAAGAAAAGGACGCTTGGACGTGGACGTGGGCGCTGTCCGCGCATGCATATTCAAAGCCCAAATTTAGGTTAGGAATGAGTCAGTCTTCTTAGTTCCTCTTCGTCTTGCAGCTGGGATGGGGTTTTCATGTCTCCTGTCCGCACGTACCAAAATGGACAACCTTGGTTACTTTGCGTCGGCAACATGTAATATGGATCTATTTGAGGGTATATTTATTACATCTCACAGAAAAATATTGCTCCCTCCGTCCAATAAAGGGTATCAAAGATTTGTTAAAATTTGAAATAAACCAATATACTAAAAAGAGTTTAGATACATCTAAATTTAAATAAAGTTAGACACCCTTTTATAGATGGAGCTAGTATTTTAAAGAGAATTAATATGATCGGTTTTCTTTCATTCTACTTGGACACTCGAGGCCTCGTATCACCTTCTTGTCCTTTTCTAAGTTTTATGAAATTTATACGCAATAATATGAATAATTACAGTACTGAACCGATGGATTCACCATAAAGTATATGTTTTTAACGTGTTTGTTTAATATTGTACATGTAGATATTTTGTCTTAAATAATCGAAATTAATAAAATTAGACTTTTGCCTAATCTTTGAACGACTTACATTTTGAAACGAAGGGAGTACAAGTTTACACTCATTTTTTTTTTTGGAGCAAACGCCAGGAGCTCTGGCTATTCATTTAGGAAGAAAGGAAAATGATCCAGTTTATGAGGAAAACTGGATCGAAAACCATACATACTTAAGTACCTCCGACATGCGGACTACTCACAAAGTCTAAAACAACAACACAACAAGATCGAACAACTTGTCGACGACAAAATGCTACATATACGACAAAATGACACGAAGGTTGCATGAAGTGCATCCATCATGTAATCTCAACCGCCTTCTTCTTGGCGCCGACCTTGTTGCCCTTGGCCTTTTTCACCTTCTCCACATTCTTCACAAGGGAGCCAAACATCGTGATGGAACGAGGTGACAAAGGGGTCTTAAACTTGTTAATGTAGGCAGCAAGGGCGTTGTCATCGAACTCAGCGTTCTCTTTCAAGATGCCCAAAACACGCGCAAGCAACTCCTGAGATGTAACATCCTTCCGCAATTGCTTCTGCTTCTCGATGCGACCACTCCGACGAGGCGTGGTGGCCACCTCCTTAGGAGCACGGGGTCGCCTAGAGGGCGGCGAAGCAAGGATAGGCGGAGGCACATGTCGAAAAACCGAAGACAAGAAAGCATTGAGCTTGACAGTAGCGGGATCCCCGGGATCAACTTGGATGTCCTCCGCAGGCACGGTTTCTGGAACAACGACGCAGGCAGCAGGGATCTCCTCCAAAGGCTCACGCAAGGGACAAGGTGACTAAAAAATATTTTACTAAACAAGGAAACTGCAAATTAGCACAAATGCGTATATGTAATAATGCCTAGGGGAGCTCTTCTATTCCATTGGATAATAAAGAGTTTATGAGAGTAACTCTTCCTCCAATTACCAGCATTTTTCCTTGCAAGACCCAATTTGTTCCTTATTTTTCCTTTAGCAGGATCCTAATCCGAATTATTTAATTTTTTTTCTGTTGATGGGGACACCCAGATATTTCATGCGTAGTGAGCCAGACTTATTGGTAAAGATTCTTTCAAAGCTACTCTCTCTCTCTCTCTCTCTCTCTAAAGCATATCATAGTCAGTAAATGCCACTTTCATGAAAATTAATTTTCAACATTTGTTCAAACAAACATAAGATGACTTTCAGATTTCTAGCCTGCTCCAGAACAATTTTAAATAAGCACAAATGTGTGTTTATGTAACGCCTAGGCGTCTCTTCTATTCCATTGGACACTCAAGTCGGCCACAAATCCCAAAGCCTCCAGCTTCCTCTGCCTTGCTTGAGCAGTCGAGCTCCCCTTTTCAAAATATATGTAAGATGAATTTCAAAATAGAGGGAGCATATGCTCCCATGTTCGAAAACACCACTCCCAGATATTTGACCCAAACAATCTTTTTCCACGTTCCATCTTCATTAAAAAGTTTCCATGACCATTTTAAAAGTAATGCAAAGTTCATAATTTTCTTGGTCTTTTGGCATGCACAGTGTCTGCCAATTCATCAGATGGTATTTTTTCTTGTCTTTTCCTTCATCCGAGAGGAATCTATTCTTAATTTTGTCTAATTTTTCTTTTGTCCCTTTATGTATTCTATAGAAGAAAAGCATGTACAAAGGAACACTGGATAATAAAGAGTTTATCAGAGTAACTCTTCCTCCCATTAGAAGCATTTTCCCTTGCCAGCCCAATATGTTCCTCATTTTCCTTCAGTAGGATCCTAATCAGTAATTAATCTTTTTCTGTGGATGGACACACCCAAATATTTCATGGGTAGTGAGCTAGATTTGCAGGTAAAGATTCTTTCAGCGCTACTCTATCTCTCTCTCTCTCCCTAAAGCATCTCCTAGACAGTAAATGTTATTTATATGAAAATTAATTTTTAAACCTAACATTTGTTCAAACAAACATAAGATGACTTTCAGATTTCTAGCCTGCTCCAGAACAATTTTAAATAAGCACAAATGTGTGTTTATGTAACGCCTAGGCGTCTCTTCTATTCCATTGGACACTCAAGTCGGCCACAAATCCCAAAGCCTCCAGCTTCCTCTGCCTTGCTTGAGCAGTCGAGCTCCCCTTTTCAAAATATATGTAAGATGAATTTCAAAATAGAGGGAGCATATGCTCCCATGTTCGAAAACACCACTCCCAGATATTTGACCCAAACAATCTTTTTCCACGTTCCATCTTCATTAAAAAGTTTCCATGACCATTTTAAAAGTAATGCAAAGTTCATAATTTTCTTGGTCTTTTGGCATGCACGAGTGTCTGCCAATTCATCAGATGGTATTTTTTCTTGTCTTTTCCTTCATCCGAGAGGAATCTATTCTTAATTTTGTCTAATTTTTCTTTTGTCCCTTTATGTATTCTATAGAAGAAAAGCATGTACAAAGGAACACTGGATAATAAAGAGTTTATCAGAGTAACTCTTCCTCCCATTAGAAGCATTTTCCCTTGCCAGCCCAATATGTTCCTCATTTTCCTTCAGTAGGATCCTAATCAGTAATTAATCTTTTTCTGTGGATGGACACACCCAAATATTTCATGGGTAGTGAGCTAGATTTGCAGGTAAAGATTCTTTCAGCGCTACTCTATCTCTCTCTCTCCCTAAAGCATCTCCTAGACAGTAAATGTTATTTATATGAAAATTAATTTTTAAACCTAACATTTGTTCAAACAAACATAAGATGACTTTCAGATTTCTAGCCTGCTCCAGAACAATTTTAAATAAGCACAAATGTGTGTTTATGTAACGCCTAGGCGTCTCTTCTATTCCATTGGACACTCAAGTCGGCCACAAATCCCAAAGCTTCCAGCTTCCTCTGCCTTGCTTGAGCAGTCGAGCTCCCCTTTTCAGCTCAGCAAGAGCAATCATCCATGGAGCGCCCGCCAGAAGAGGCTGCTCTTGGGGCTCTTGGGCTCGCCGGCATCTGCGGCGAGACCCTCCGCGTCATCCGCACCCGCCCCCCGGGGTTCCCTTTCCTGTTCGGCGTGCTGATCACGCTCTCCCTCTCCTTGCTCGCCCACGTCGCCGCCTCTCGTGCCCTCTTCTCTGACGCCGTCGCCGCCACCTCCGACGCTAGCGGCGCCGGCTTCGTCCGCATCGCCGCCAACTGGGCCTCCTTCACTTTCGCGGAGGCCGCCATGCTGTGCGTCATCGTCCTCCAGTCGCTCGTCTCCACAACCTTCAGCGTCCTCTCCGTCGCCGCCGTGTACTCCGGCTTCGCCGCCGACGCCGACGGCGACGCCCGCGCCGTGGCGCGCGACCTCCGCCAAGTGCCCAGGTTCTTCTCCAGGTTCCTCGTCTCCGTCTTCCGCGGCGACTCCCGCCTCGCCGCGCGCCTCGTCCGCACGGGGCCCAGCGCCGCCGCGCGCGTCGCGGTCACCTCCTGCGTCGCCTTCCCGCTCCTCCTCGGCTACGCCGCCATCCTCGCCGCCGTCGCCGCGCTCGTGCGCCTGCCGCGGCCGGCGCTGCTGCTGGTGGGGGTCACCGCGTTCCTCGCCGGGGCGGCGCATGTCGGCGCGGTGTGGCGCGTGGCGTGCGTGCTGTCGGCGATGGAGGACGGCGCCAGGGGCTTCCGCGCCATCCACGGGAGCGACGAGCTGCTCGGAAGCGCCGGCAAGTTCTGGGCCGCTGCGGCCGTGTTCACGACGCTCGACGGATGCGCCGTGGCCGCGCAGCTGGCCTTCGGGGCGCTGGTGGTGGACGACGCGATGGGCCTCGGCGTGTGGGTCCGGGTCGCCCTGGGGGTGGCGTTGGCGGCGGTGCTGTGGGCGGCGGTGATGGCAGGGCTGGTGGCGCAGGTGGTGGTGTACTTCGTGTGCACGAGCTACCGCCGCCGCCGCGAGAGCCCCGACGACACCGATCTTGGCCGGAAAGGAGCAAGCTCTCGGAACGGGAAGCGACGGTGACGGAGCGCGCAGCAGACATCACACTGCAACTGCGGAGCTAGTGTCTAATTTGGTTAATCGACGGTAGTACGGAGTATTAAAGCTAATTTCTAATCCCTTACAAGTAGTAGTAGTATAGAGAAGGCGCTTGCGCTTGAAATTTGCATGCTTATAATTATATGCGATCGGTTATGACTACTACCAGTAATAGAGCTTGCGATGTATTGATAGATACTTGCTTTATACGAAGTACTACGGTTGTGTGTGCATTTGGAGGAGCTAGATTTATGAGAACAGTATTCACAAGACCAAACCAACAAATGTTCAATTTCTTGATAATTAGTAAGTTGTAAAGCTTTTGGTTCGTGTTTTAAAAAGAAAAAAACACAGCTGGCAGATCATCTAGCTAGCTTAAGCTTAAAAGTAATTGAATGCACAAGGCATCACAGCGCGCGTTTACACATGGGCATCCGGCCACTGGCATGTGTGACATCGTTCATCATCGTGTATCCTGAGAAGTACGTACGTGATCCAATCAGGATGGTTCATTCCAAGGAAATTTACACGTAGCGATAGCATTGCTACTAGCCAGAGTTAATACGTAATACTAGATGACGAGGGGTACGTTTTATTCAGGCCGGACAGGCCTCCCTGGTCGTATCAAAGCACGCCGCGGAGCGGCAACGCGGTTTGCGCAGCCGGCGTGCTGTGCCTTTCTCTGTTTGTTCGGTGACTCACTGACTTGACATTGCCGTGGCTGAGCAAACGCCGGTGACATGCGATATATCGTGTCCTGTGTGTGCTGCAAACGGCAACGAATCCGCGGCCAAAGCCAGTGAGCCGGGGCGTGGTCCAGCGGAGGGCTTGCCGAGACCGGCAACCATTGTTTGTAGACAGTTTGGATTCAGATTGCTCCTCCCTCGAATGAACGCCGTGTATATATAGGTGTGTCCACAAAACTTTAAAAAAAGTCTTAATTATTTATTTTTTATAAGAGTATGTCTAACAGGCTCCGTATTTTTCTGCCCCTTAAACGCGAGTAAAGGGCCCTATATTTAGTTTTCACCGGCCGAAAACTCGTATTCTGTTTTATGGGGTGGGGATACGGGTTCTGCTAGCTCGGACGAGTTGCCAACCCCTTAAAACAGGGTTTTAGACAACAATTTGCACAACAATTTCAGATCAAACATAGCACATCAAAAATATGTGATGCATAATTCATAGTTTTTAACATCACAACGCGATCATAGCCTATGTTCAAGCCACGGAAGTTCCCAAATGTGATCAACCATCAACGAGTTCATCGCCAACGGCGCCACCACTCGTCGGAGCCTCACCTCGACGAGTCGACGAACCAAGAGCACTTGCAGCACGAGCTTCACGGGCAACCTTCTTCCTCGCAATGATGTCCGCCTTGGTCTCCTTCCACCACGCCAGCTGATCCTCTCCATGTCGTCGGTGCGCATCATCATGATTTCCCTCTCCTCGGCCAAAAGCTCCTTCATGGCCTTGGCTTCTTTGATTGCGATCATCTTCAAGTCTAGCTCGGCCTTCATCTTGGCATCTTCCCGCCTTGCTTCCACCTTGGCAAGCTTCACCTCCTTCTTCTTCTCGGTGAACGGAGGTTGGGCTCCAATGTCTTCGTCGTCAATGCCTCTTTGGACTTCATGAGTTGATCCAACTTCTCCCGAAAGCTAGCTGCTTCACCTTTACCTTCACCCTCTCCTTGGCTTTCTTGTTGCCCTCGCGCTTGCCGGAGTTTCTCGCACTCATGTCTTCCGCTTCATCATCCATGGTGAGCAGTGCTTCCTTCTTGCACTTTGGTTCGCTATCCCTCAACTTCCACTTAGGAAGATGTTGAAGAATGGAAAATCAATGTTGGAACGTTCTTGGAGCCGACCATGTCTTTGTACATCTGTTGATCATACTTGGGCTGCACAACAACAATATTAATGTGATGTTTGCACATCATCAACACATACTATGGATAGCAACAAACTCGGAAAACTTACATAGTCCTCCGACACGCATCCACTAGGGGGGTAGTCGGCCACTTGGTCCATGGCAGCACTCCAATGAGAACAAGCTGGTTTGATGATGTTCGATCGGCCTTCAAGGGAGCGGTAGGATCTGTCGGCCATGCTATTGGTGCGAGGCTTCAGCTGGTGGTAGAGATCCTCGATGTGCTGCCAATAGCGCTTGCCGCCTTGGTCCACTCTGGTTCACGCATCTATCCCCACCTTGCTCCAAGCACGGACCAAGATCGCGTCTTCGATCTCGCTGTAGTTCGCCGTGCGTGGCTTCGGCGTCGAGGAAGAACCGGCGGCAGTCGAATCATCCTCAACCACCTCCTCGTCACCCTCATACTCATCCTCATCATCAATCCCTTCGACATTGTCCTCCTCATCGAACGCATCGATGTCGGTGTCCAAGTCCACCACGGAATCGTTGAGCATGTCCATGTACAATGTTGTGGACTCAACATCGAACACCTTGTCTACATCCATGGAGGGTGGCGGCGGCGCGGGCGTCACCGCGGACGGAACAGAGCGAGGAGGGGCCGTGGCCTTGGATGACGGTGGAGGCGCGAGGCCGACGCGGCTGACTGCCTTTGTCTTCACCTTGGACTGCGGGGCACCCCTCGGCCCAGCCGCCTTCGTCTTCATCCTGCTCCCCCTCTTGGCAGCCGGCGGAGCTACGGCCGGCGCAGGGGCTTCGAAGAATTGCTTCGGAAACCTCTTCCTCTTCGACGGGATGGTGGCGGAGATCATGGCCGACACGTCGCCGGCATTTGGCGGACCTCCGACGGGGACATCAACCACCGCGGCTGAAGGTGGTGCACCGCCGGCGATCGGCGGGCCTTGCGGAGGATCCATGGCAGCGAGATCCGGCCGCGTCATTGCCGGTAAGGGCGGGGCGGAGGAGATCGGGCGGCGGCCGCGGCGGTTGGGTTTCGCTGAAACCCTTCGCGTGCAGTGGAGGGGAGGATACTGGTTTGGCCCTCTATTCCCGCTTCCACCCCGCACAAGTAGGGGGCGAAGACCCGCCTATAATTGAAACAGGGAAAAATCGACGCGGGAGCCATTTTTACGGGGCCTGCTAGACGGCTGGGTAGAGCCCAACCCCGTATTTCGGCGGTTATCATAAGGGGTTTGGCCCTTTTAAGGGGTCTGACGTGCTCTAACAAGCTACATTTTAACGATCGTCAAAATTGGATGTCGAACTCAGACGGACCAAAATGCACTGCAACAACATCTAGGGTTTCTCGAATAATGCCATATCTCACACCGGGTTATATATGTCTCGGTCAACAATTGCACATTTGAAATACAAGTTTTATCAAGAATGTATTTTGTACGCACGTATGGGTGTGGGTATGTTTTGAACCGTTGATCTTTACCTCCTGATTTCCGCTTGCCGTGGTAAATGGAAAAAGTAATTTCAGTCTAAGTACAAAAGTAATTTCCGTCCGAGTACAAAAATAATCCATCTCTCTCCTCCTTATAGCTGAATGTCAAAGCAAAACGAACACCGACAGAAACACTCGCACTCATGCGTCTAACTACAAAAGTAATTTTCGTTTTATATATCACCAAAAATCGTATGGATGGTTATATGTTCTTTTTCTACCCTTTAGGATTTTTCTGCAAAGTTTTTAGGACTACTATTTTCTCCTACTCTGTCGGTTAGTTTTCACCTTTTTGGTTCATATAATTTCATTTTCTATTAATGAAACATGTGATTGCTCTCAAAAAGAATGTGCCTCTACTTTCTTTGGACGGAAGGCTTGAGTAAATTCTTGTTTTAAATTAATGAACCCATCACCAGTATAAAGTCATAAAAAATATTCAACGGCTACAACACTTGGATCCAAGATCCCAAATGAGCTTCGCAAGAAGTTAAGAATACCATCACATAAGACACCAATCTGCCCCCAACGCAAGACTGCACCTAGCAAACTAGGATACATGCAACATAGTTGGAGGCTCCTAGGCCGGAGCATCCTTGGCAGTGTTCTCTAGAACATGAATCTTGCCAATCACCAACTTCATCGCCTCCTGTCCATCGGACTCTAATGAGTGTAATTCTGTAAATATAAGTTCCCTCCCGCGCGACTGTGGCACTGCCGTCCTTAGCTCGTGGCCCTCCGTGCTCTATCCTCTAGGTCTCGCGCCGGTTCATAGTGAGACAAAAATGGTGGCGACAAGACCATAGTGGCGCGTGTTGGTGGGTGATGTCGATGGGTGTAAGACTACGATTCATTCGGTGACATGGGCATACCCTTCGGGTACCCATTATTAGTATACCTGGTTCGGCCCAATATGGAGAAGACCAAATATAGAGAGAAGGCCCAACAAGGCAACCCGAAGAAGTAGTCGACTAGGACTCTTGTAAAACCCTAGGCTGGTTGCATATATAAAGCTAGCCAGGGCACCCGAAAGAAGGAGGACAACAGAGAGACAGAATATAGACAACATAGCTCCGCCTATGGCGGCACCCTGTAAAACATATGATCATATACTGGATTGCTAGCAGCACGTAGGGATCCTCCACCGAGGGGACCCGAAGCTGGGTACGTCGTGTGCCTAATCTCGATCCCGGAATCTCCATCGTCGCTCTCCCGAAACCCTAGTCTACAATACGTAGGCATTGCCGAGGTGATCCCTCGTCAATTGGCGCCGTCTGTGGGAACTGGCGACGTTTGGATTTTGTTATTCGGGCGGGATCATCAAGTTCTTCATCGACATCGACGAAAAAAAAAAAAAAAAAAAAAAAAAAAAACGAGCTACCACCACGGTGCAATCAGCAACTTGATCGGAACTCTGCTGGTTCCGTCCGTGTTCTTCAAGGACAAGGCAATCAAACGTGAAGACAACCTGTGGCCAAAACAGCACTCCACATAAGAAGAAAAGGAGAGAAGTTTGTTTGGCGCACCCGCATCAATACCATCAAACAACCACTTCGTGAAGAAAAATAGAGCTAAGTATTCTCACATGTATTTAGACTAGTACTACTGCGTAGATCTTTTGACTTGTCTGCATTATACTTAGGCAAAGATATAGCTAGATGCTCGGTCAACAAGATGGAACTCATGGCATGAAACGGTGCAGTCTAGATGTGCCGACGAAATCCCAATATAAATTGCTCAGATCGGAACAAGCTCCAGTTATCTCGGCTACGCGGACCCGACAGCATGGACTCGACATACTCGGCTGTTCACCGTCATGGATCCGCCACCTCGACTGTGTCATCTTCATCGAATACTTTCGGCCAGGCGCCGCGCGACTACATCGACTGTCTTTTTGTTGCGCAATTATTTCGACATCGTCATCTAAATCGACCAAGTCGGTTAGGATCCGCGCGACTACATCAACAATGTCAGCCAGACGTCGCGTGCCTACATCGACTTTGTTCGTTGCACAACCTGCTTCAGCAAACGACTCCGTCGCACCTGATCAACGAAGCTAAGTGTTCCTTTTTCAAGAGTCAATTATTATTTACTTTCGCTACACCCAAAATACCTGGGGGCTGTGCCATTACTTCTTTACCGCAAATATATTCGGGTACTTGGTGAATTTCTTTTCTTCGGCTTAGTGGAATTATCTTCTCCGGAATATATCATTCTTCGGCTCGATGGAATATATCATTCTTCGGTTCAGTGGATATATCTTCTTCGGCTCGGATACATCTTTCTCGGCTCATTGGATTTATTTTTCTTCGGCTTAGCGAATTTATCTTCTTCGGCTCAATGGATTTATTTTCTTCAGCTTACTCGGATTTGGCTACTTCGGATTCCTCTTATAAAGTTATCATTGGTTTCTTCTAATATTATACTATCCAATGCGTTTCCGGGTCAAGAGAGTCATCTTCTACGATTATTACTGGAACTATTTTCTTCGGGTCAATGGATTCATCTTGTATGGTTATTACTAGATTCTTCGGATCAATGGATTCATCTTCTATGATAATCAGCGAATTCATCTTCTATGGGTATTACTGGATTCTTCGGGTCAATGGGTTCATCATCTGTGATATAGATGGATTTATCTTCAATATATGCTCTATATTTAATGGCGTAATCTTCAATATGGATTCATCTCAAATATTTCATCTGGGATTCATCTTCATATATTATTGTCTATGGCTTCATCTTAAATGGCGTCACCATATATGACGTCGCAACTCCGTCAAATTCTTTCGACATCATGGCTAAACACTCGGGGGCTCGACCATGACTTCGCCTCGGGTCGCAACTGCGACACAACATCTAAGTAACAATCATAACGTCACCCCAGCAGCGCTCGGAGGCTCGGCTATTTCTTCATCAACAATTTGGCGGCATCTATTATCGCTATTTGGTGGTTTCTACTTCGGTTCGACTTCCTCTATGCAGTCGAAGATTTCATCATGCGTCGACTCCATCGTACCCAATAAAGCTAAGTGTTCCTTTATCTTACACAAAGTTGATTATCATTTACTTTTGCCGCACTCGATGCTCGGGGGCTGCGCGGCGTATATTCACTTTACATATCATTGAATCTGAGCATCTGACACCGCATGTGAAAAAGAGAGTCAAGGAAAAGATAGAAAAAGTTTGTTCATTTGTGCAGGAGAAAGCAAATTTCAAAGTATATAAAAGAGAACCCGACGAAATTGTCTACGGTGAGGAACTCGACAAAATTGTCTTCAAGAAAGGACGAACCCGACGAAATCAAAATAGCACCCGATGGAATTTTCTTCAAAAGAGAACCCGACGAAATTTTACTCAAAGAGAACCCGACGAAATTGTCCTTAAGGAGGTCCCGAAGAATTATCTTCAACAAGGTCACGAAGAATTATCTTCAAGGAGGTCCCGAAAAATTATCTTCAAGCAGGACCCGAAGAATTGTCCTCAAATAGGACCCGAAGAAATTTTCCTGAAGGAGGAACCCGAAGAATTGTCCTCAAAGAGGACCCGAAGAATTGTCCTCAAGGAGGACCCGAAGAAATTTTCCTGAGGGAGGAACTCGACGAAATTATCATCAAAAAAAAAAAAAAAAAAAAAAAAAAAAAGGAGTAGAAAAAAAAAAAAAAGGGGAGAAAAAAAAAAAGAGGATGGACAAATCTTCGGGTCCATTGACTCGTCATTTGTTCTGAGCAAGAGCATCGGCGATGTGCCTGACGACAATATAGAAGAACCAATATATTCGGCTGTCTCATCAAGCCCGAGAGAAAAATATAGAAGAACCCGCAAAATGGGTCATTGCATCAGCCAAACAAGGCACTCGACAATATATTCTCAGAACGCCAAAGTTGCGATCAATTTCTGAATGCCGCAAATTTGCGAAGGTAAGACCCCAGATCCGTTCTGCTGGGCGTGGCATCGCCGAAGACTGCGCTCCGCTACTTTTATCCGTATCAACGGATACGAAGAAAAATCCTAACGGACGCGTTAGGTACCCGATAAACATGACTCGGGACTCGACGGAATGGTAAGACCTTAAGCGGCACCTGTCGATGTTTACACCAGTATCCCGGGATCATGTCCAGGGACGTGATCTTGAAGTAGGTTTTTGCGGATTGCCACTAGAGCAGTTAACTGGTACCTGATCCGTCAGATGAACCAGCCCCAATTACCAATATCCCTGTACAATATAGATATGGATAACAAATAAAAATAGCAATGGCTTGGACCCGACAAATATGGCCTGCGCCAAGTTCTTTATCGAGTAGTACAACTTGAGCCTATGTCCAAGTGCAAGCACCTACCCATAGGCTCGGGGGCTACTCTTATCAAGAGAGTTGTTTACCCTCCCGACGAGATACAAGTTTTTGCCCAAATGCTCGGGAGCTACTTTGAGAAAAAGAAAAATTCAAGTATGACAATATAGAATTGCGGGAGCCTATGATCAAACACAAGCATTTGTTCATAGCCTCGGGGGCTACTCCCATCGGGAGCGCTGTTCGCGCACCCAATCAATATGAAGAAGTTCGAGAAAGAATGACAATATAGCGGCATAAAATGTTGAGCCTACAACCAAGCGCAAGCACTTGGCTGTAGCCTCGGGGGCTACTCCCATCGGGAGCGCTGGTCGCGCACCCGATAGAAAAATAACTTCGACAGCATCTACAACAGTCAATGTTTGTAGACTCAACTCGATTCTATGACTCGAGTGGAGCCTACTCCCATCGGGAGCACATAGATTTCATCGAATTCTCCAGAAATATAGTAATTGACAGATACTCGAGTGGTGGTTCTTTGGGGGCGGAAGAAATCTCTGTCGGTCTTCCAACCCTGTCACGGTGACGCCTGAGGGTGCCATCATTCATTCTTGAAGGGCGTCAGGTGTACCCTCTTCCCACCCACCCTCACGTGCTGGGGGAATCCTAGGACCTGTCCGGGCAACAACGTCGTCGTCGTGGCATTCCTTCTTGCAGGTACTGCTTGGTCCGTGATGTTTCGGAGGTCTAGGAGCGTGGTGAAACTTCGTCGGAGGGCCCAACGGTTGAGGGCCTGGGCCATCATTGTTTTCTCTTTTTTTTTTCTCTTCTTTTTCATTTGGACTTGCTTGTGCTGTGGCCCGAAGAGTTATATCGAGTGGTTGCTATATTAATATAGCGGGACGAAAGACTATTTCGAGAAAAATTAGGTACTGAGATTACGCAAGAAATCAGAAATCAGACAGCTGGAATAAAGAAATGTGCATATATAAAAGTGTTGTGCCTCTTCCATTTGCTCTAGCCTCCTGCGAATTTTCTCTTAGGAACGCTCCAGCCTCCAGTAGTTGTGCTCTTCTCGAGAGCAACAGCTGGTCATCAATGGAAGAGGCCCCAGAGAAGGCCACTCTCGGGTCTCTTGGGCTCGCCGGCATCTGCCGCGAGACTCTCCGCGTCATGCGCTCCTGTCCCCCAGGCTTCAATTGCGTGTGCGTCATGGTGATCACGCTCGCGCTGTCCTTGCTCGCGCACGTCGCGGTCTCCCGTGTCCTCTTCTCCCACGCGGTCGCCGCCGCCGCCTCCGACGCCACCGGCGCCGGCTTTGTCCGCCTCGCCTCCCACTGGGTCCCTTTCCTTGTAGCGGAGGCTATCCTCCTCTGGGTTATTCACTTCCTCCATGACACCTCCGTGACCTTCTGCGTCTTCTCCGTCGTCCCCCTCTATTCCGCCGACGCAGACCGCGACGCCCGGTCCGTCGCGCGCGACCTCTCCGGACTACCCAGGTCCGAAGCCAAGAACTTCGTCTCCGTCTTCCCCGCCAACGCCCGCCTGATGGCTCGCCTCGCCCGCACCGGCGCGGAGGCGCGTTTCAACGCCACCGTCCGCGACGGCTTCCTCCTCCTCCTCGGCTACACCGCCCTCTTCGGCGCTGCCGCCGTGCTCATGCACCTGCCACGCGCGGCGCTGCTGCTGGTGGGCGGCACCGCGTACCTCGCCGGGGCTGCGTACATCGGCGCGGTGTGGCGCGTCGCGTGCATGCTGTCGGTGCTGGAGGAGGATGGTGCCGGGGGCTTCCGCGCCTTGCACGCGAGCGACGAGCTCCTCACACGCGCCAGAAAGTTCTGGGCCGCGGTCGCCGTGTTCACCACGCTCGACTTCTTTTTTTTTTTTTTTGAGCAAAACCACGCTCGACTTCTACGCCGTGGCCACGCAGCTCGGATTCGGGGTGCTGGTGGTGGACAACAGGATGGGCCTCGGAGTCGAATGCACCACGCTCCACACGGCTATGGGGAGGAGGATGCCACAAAGTCCTGGGCCGCGGCGGCCGTATGCACCACGCTCGACGCTTACCGCGCGCGTGTTCCCACCTGCGAACGGAGGAGAGCGAGCGCACGCTTCTGTTGCTCCACCTGAATCGGGATGTGGCCTAATCCGCTTTTATGTTGACTAATCCGCTTTTCTCGCTCCATCAGCACGTGACATGCCTGCGCGCGCTTTTTTCTGTTGCTTCCATCGGTGAGATTTGTTTGCCCCGACATGCACAGCTGCACGCCAAACTAGATTGCCTCAAAACACAAACAACAATTACTTCTAGTCCTAGGCAAGCCTAGGCCAACCAACAATGTCTTCTCAGTCTACAGTACGTAGCAAACTGTGATGACCATGATCAACATCGCCTCGCGCGGAGCATGCACTACATGCCCCACTCAATCTCAACGACTCACTCTTGACATTAAAACTCCAAGCACTACTCAGTAGTGGAGTACTACTAATTTGTTGTTTTACAACATCAGACCAAAACTACAAGAACCACCATGTGTACGCCCTGATAAAATCGATTTTTTCACATACAAGAGAATAGGATTGGGTCTCGATCTGCTGGCCAGAAACGCCACGCCGGCGTGCAGCAAACCCCGTCTCTGCGTTTCGATGGCGGGTCAGTCAGGGCGGCGATGGTGGCGGTATGACGGTCAACTTGCGTTTTGCACGCGCGCGATCGAGAGCATGCAGAGTCCGGTTGGTTTCTACGCCACCATCGCTGCATCGCACGTATGTGTTGGTCCTCACTACATGGGGACGTGACATGCACGCGTGCGGCAACACCAAACTTTGATCGAGGAGTTGCTCGCCCCGAAGCGCCTCTTCTTTCGTTGTTTCCCTATGTGAACGAATCATCAACCTTAATAAAAGGACGCGGCATCTCTTTTGGTTGGTTCCCGCGATTTCAATTCATTTTGGGGTGAAAGAATTAAAGATGACACATGCATCTTCCCAATGCATTTTCCACTTCACTTTATAATTTGTCTTGGAAAACCCGCATATACACTTATTTGTGGACGGAGGGAGCAGGTGTGTCTTTTCTTTCCAGCGCCATGCCACCAGAATTCAAATTTCTATGGTGTCTCATTAGAAGACGGAATATTAATCAGTGGGAGACGATGACTTCATCAATCTTAAGACCTATCAGATCAGTTTCGGTCTCTTGGAGATGTCAATCTTAAGACCTGCCAGATCAGTTTTGGTCTCTCGGAGATGCTCGTAGGAGTAGGATGTGCGTGCGTTCATAGGAGTAAGTTATGTAGGTATGTGTGATCATCTACTGTGTTTCGAAAAAAAAAAAGCGTCAGGCCAGCCCTCCAAGTCGTTCTCTCTCTCTCTCTCCCTTTTTTTTTCCCTACTTCGAATTTGAACGACACTAGCTTGGCTATCTCTGCAGCAAATGTTAGCACGATGAACCACATCTGTCTCTTAACACTAGTGGCTGGTTAGACAATACATTCTCGAAGTTCTCTCAAAAAAAAAAAAAAAGACACTACTTTCTCTAAAATGACCATACCCTAATTCCTCTCCCAAGGGGAAGTATACTAACAAACAATACAAGCCACGAAATTGTGAACGTACCAACTAAACTGGGGCCACCCAGCTTAAACTTTGATCCAACACAAGCGTTAAAATTGATTTATACTTGCAGACAACACTACTGCTACAACTTACAGTCTGAATATTATTACTATTATCATCGCAAGACCTGAATCATTATATTACATAATCACATCACCACACCGCCACAACTGCCGACATTGGGCAAGTGCTCGTCTCGCAATGCCCTTAGCAGAACATGCAACACCACCGCCACCGCTACAAATCAGCAGCAGCAGCAGCCACTACCATCTCGCACTTCCACTTCCATGGAGAGGTACATGGCAAAGCTAAAGATCAGGCATAGTACAGCAAAATAACAATCTTAATTTGGCCAGCAGCAAAAGTTGACAGCACAACTACTCTACTTCGGATCAAGAAATTATTGGTATATCAAGAAATAGATGGAATTGCTAACTGTCGCCCATGTGCACAGCAGAGTACCTGAAACGGTGTTACATAAACAGATCACCACCACCAAAGCCAGAATTAAGAAGCCAGATAGGCAGCGAGGGACACGGCCAGCCCTCGGCTCCTCTAGAAAGCTGCAGCTTTGCCATCTCCCACTTCCCTGGACAAGTAAATAAGGAAACTCAACATTAGGATAATCCAGCAAACCAACCATCTTAATCTGGCCAAGCAAATGCTGACAGCAAACCAACTTCCATACTGAATAATATTATTATTACAAGACCTGAATCAGTGTTACCATCTTGCAGTTGCACTTCCCTAGACAGGCAGATGGCAAAGCTCAAGATGGGGATACTACAGCAAACAAGCCAGCTTAACTTGGCCAACCAAATGCTGACAGCAAAAACAACTACTTCAACTCAAGAAATTGTATCAAAAATATATGGCAGCAGACATTGAAAACAAACGCTACAGTTTCTTTCATGCATCATTTACTCATTGTACAGCACTAGGCCTAGTTGATAATCGCCATTGACCACTCAAGCCATTTAGCACATGGAAAATCTTGAAATTCAGTCAACATGGAATATGAATGAGCTCAAACAAATTAGCCAGCTACAAGTTTAATTCAACAGAAATGATGCAAAGGAAGTTATTACAACTTCCGACTGAATATTATAACAAGACCTTAAACAGTATTACATAATCACGTCAGCACCGCCACCGTCGCCGGTGGCCTAGTGCTCGTCTCGCAATGGCGTTGCCGGAAAAAAAAATGCACCAGACAGAGCAAAAACGCGGCGACAGACATGGACTCCTCTAGAAAGCAGAGGCAACAGCTTTACCATCTCACACTCTTCCCTGGACAAGTAAATGGGAAAGCTCAACATCAGGATAATAGAGCGAACTAACCATCTTAATTTGGCCAAGTAAAAATGGTGACAGCAATACAACTACTTGAACTCAACAAATTATAATAGCTACCACAATGATGAACAGGATAGAACACGCTTAGATGAATATACAAGTTTCAAGACACACACAACAATTACTAGGCTAGGCCAAGCAATGTCGTAGCAAACTGAGCATGATCAAACGTAGCATCTGAGCGTGCACTACATGTGCCCAACTCAATCTGAACTCAGTATTGAAATAACTATGCACCACTAATTTGTTGTTTTACATGAGACCAAAACTTCGTTACTGTGCAGAAGTGTCCTGAAATTTCGTTTACAGGTGTATTTATTTTCAGAAACCAAAGCTGCAACCACGCCTCTAGCTGCTCAAGAAAAAATCGATTTTTTCACATAGGAGAGATTGAGAATAGGATTGGGGGTTGGGCACATCATACCATCAGCCGCTGGAGACGGGCGACGGGCAAGGCGGGCGGTGCCTTCGCGACCTGCTGGCCAGCAACGCCACGCCGGCGTGCAGGAAACCCCGTCGGCCACACGCGCGACGCGGGCAGCGAGTTCGGCGGAGCGCCGCGCACCGTCCTACCGGTGCACGCTCGCGCCGGCGAACAAGCAGCCGCGACGCCGTGGCTCCTGGCCGGCGGCGCATCTCGAATCGGCGAGGATGGGGCTACGGCGTCGATCTGATGCGGGAGGGGAGGACGGAATGAACTGGAGGCAGAAATAGGAAAGGGGGGCGAGGAGGAGGCGGTGGTGTGGGAGACAAGGTAGCGGCGGAGGGGAAATGCCGGTGGCCAGCGCCGGAGGGGACAAGGCAGAATCTTGGGCGGCTAGGGTTTATGCTGGGGCAGCGATTCAGCGGTTCCACATCGTGAAATGAAGAGAGCAGGAGGAGATGGTGCCGGGGCGGTGGTCAGCGACACCAGGGCTCGCCGGAGCCGGCCGGGGTCTGCCCGGCGACGGAGGAGGCGCAAATTGGGTCGGGAGGTGGTGAGTGGGAGGGAATCGACGAGAATGGTGGGTTTATGATGGGCCCAAATTTGGTCTCTTTATTTCAGGGAAACGAAAATGTTGGACCCAACAATCAATTTCAGCGTGTCAAAAATTTTGTTGGGATTGGCACCTGTTATATGGGCTGTACGTGTGGATGTGCTAACTCAGTACGTACATGCCGTTGTACAACCATATCACGTGACGAAAAAATTACACACATGTACATATGTATATGCACGTCACTGCAGTCAGCACTTGTCACGGTCGGGTTTCTTCCAAGATGATTTTTTCAGATAAGGTACATCGAAATAATTCCGACGAGTCCGAGCGGACAACTCGAGAGAAGCAACCTGGCCGAGTGATGGTGGAGAACCTACGGAGTTGAGACCCGTGCCACATGCATTGCTGTGATGTCCAAGTCGCCCACAAAAAATGGTACAACCAAAAGCTACGAACCGAGAAGACACCGCAAGAAAGCACAAGTCGAAATGCTAGACTCTAGGAACTCAGCGGATAACCTCATGACACGGAAGACAATGAGATCATCGGTAGTGGAATATGCATATGCAAACCAAGGACGCCGAGAGGTGTCTTAAGAATTCCGGTCAAAAAGGAGTGTCTTAAGAATGACAAAAAGGCATTCGATTGCCGAGACTACCAGCCAACGCTAGAGTGCTATCAACAAAGCTATAATAGAACATATGACTTAGACCATGTGGCACCGAAGTGTCGTCATCATGCATCGTTGAACCACAACACGTTATCAACGCCTCCCTCGGGCGCCAAGATAGCTATGCATGGGACACCGTGAACACAAAATAGCTCCTCTAGCTAGGAACAAAACCTAAGAACTAAAGAGACATAATGAGGCAAATATATATGATCCATTTAAGACCCGCGCACGCCATAAAAGTCAGAGCATATATTGATGCGTCCGTGTGTCGTCACAAGTGCCATGTTAGTGGAAATACAAATATAACTAATGGATGAGATGACCCATTAGTGGTGACACAACCAAAAGCACTTGATAACTAGAAGGTGTACACTTTTTTAGCATAACTCCTAATGAGCTTTCGAACGAAGATGTCTGGTGCACAACAACCCTAATGACACATGAAATTATAGGTGATAACCATCCTAAAGCATCAAATAACAACCCTAATAATGCATGGCAACTAAGGACATGAAATGATAGTAATAATTAACCCTAGCATAAAACAAAAGGTGATGGCGACGATGGTGGGCGGCGGATCTGACGCCTCCTTCACAGATTTAGTAGACTATTCGTCAAAGAAGTTTCTGGACTTGGAATCGAAATCTCCCACCGTTTAACCGAACCAAATTTTGTAACAACTTGGCCCCTATTTAAAGAAAGTATTGGCCATGTGACCTACTTACTACTATAAAACAAGAAATTGAGGTAGACACATCATTTTGGGTGAAAAGTCAACAATTTTTGTAGCGTGGAGTCCTAATATGTGTATATAAGGTCAACTTAGAGGAAAAGTCCATCCAAAACTTTGAAGTTTCTCATACTTTAGAAATAGGACTATCTCGCAAGAAGTTTTTGGACTTATTTTTGAAAAATCCCACTTTGAAGCAACAAAACCAACTTGGTAAGAACATGGCATATTATATCACTAACAACATAGAAATTCACATAAAGTTACCTATTTGTGGTGAAAAGCTAGAGTGTTTCCTTTACGAGGGTCATATAATAGAGGGAAACATGAGATCACACTAATAAATTCTAGTATACCCTAGATTTATGGAGTTGAGTCCTAATATGGGTATATACATGAGATTGGGGTAGGGCGGGGTGATGATGTGCCGAGTATTTGGACAAGAGTTCGGCAGTGGCCACACATTCACATGCCGACAAGGACTTTGCGGGAGGATGGCAAGACGATAACCCTAGAGTGTGGTGCTCTCGCCGACACGTGATGGAGTTGGTGATTGATTCCTGGCGGGGGTTGCCACCGACTAGGTTGCGGCAATGCGTGGAGCCCAGGATGATGGATGACATCATGGAGTACTAACCCGAATCATTTAGCTCGATGGAGTGCTAGCTCGTTGGACACAACTCGTCCATTTGCATGTGAATTCATTGGTTACATATATGCAACAACTACTGCCTAGGATCAATTTGAGAGTTTAGTGGTGCTTCATTATTTTTGTTTTGGAAAGCAACTTGATACTACCGCATGTGTTGTCTACTAGTGATCCGTCGGAGTGACCTTTTTTCGAGAATGCGCCAATAGCGCTTCCATAGGATCAGCTCATCCATGATGCAATCAATAATTCCCTAGCATCACATTGCATTCTTATATTTCCGAATACATACAAGGGAGCTGCATTCTTTCCAAACTGACCAAGCTGTCATAATAATCACCAAAGTGTCAAAGAGCCAATGAGATCCCAGAAAGCAGCATCTGAACCGTCCAACGCCTCTCCTAATGTCCAACGCCTGTCGCGAAAACACAAAATTAGAATTAACGCAGAGTCAATTTTCTGCTCCCGATACCCAAAGCATCTCTCCTTAATTTCGGCCACCGCCTCCTCGATTCATCATCCAATCAATTCTCTCACGCCGCCACCGCTCTCCCTCTCCCACTCACCATCTACCGCCTCCTCGATTTCTCACCCAATCAATTCTCTCGCTCCGCATCTACCGCCGCGAGAGTTCGATCCCAACTCGCGCGCCATTGCGCTCACGTCGCAACAACCTTCGCTCGCCGCCTCCCGGCTAGATGCGGATCCATATGGCGACGGTCGAGGCTGAAGCCGGCGATGGTGATGGAGGACCAACTTCACGGTCTCCACCATGCCCTAGAGGCTCGCCCGTGTACCGTCGCCGTCGCCGTCGGAGCGTGGAGCGGCTGCAACAACGACGACGCACAAGACGAGGAGGGGGGCGACCTGTACATGCCCGACCAGGAGGAGCTCGTCCACAACCACCACGGCGCCCACTAATAGGTTCGTTTCCCCCCCTCTATCACCGTGCTCTAGCCACCGTTGACCGGGCTGCAAATTGGCCTGTCTGTTAGGATTTTGCTGAGTCCGTTGCAGATTTGTTTTGGTTTAAACTGTGCCAAGTTATTACGATTTCTTTTTTTCTTCTGACTGTACCTAATCTACCTCCTCCGAGCTTCTATTTTCAACAACACTACTCGGAGCTGCAAATTAGTCTGGTGAATGATAAGTTCTCCTGGTTAAGTGCGTTGCTTTTAGTCTGAAGACTGATTGACTTCTGAAAATAGTAGCGTTCTGAAAACTCTCCTTGGTTTACGTGGGCAGTCAGCTCAATGAATTTTCACCTTTTCAGCACATTTGTTCCCATGTCAGTAGTAAACATCTATTGACCTTGGTTTACTTGTCTGCTTGCCGCTATACATTTTGGTGAATTGTTGATTTCTTACTTAACTGCATTTAGGGGACAGTCATAATTACTCTACACATTCATTCATGTAATGAAAGCAGAGGTACAAAGATTGCAGGTGTGTTTGAATTGAGCCCAAGATTTTTCCCTATTAAATTGAAGAATTAGGTTGGAGAGGCCTGGAAAATTGATTCTTCTTTTCGAAAAAATCAAAGTGAAAAAAAGAAAAGAAGTAATTCTCATTTGTTTATAATTTGCAAAAGTCAAAAAATTCAGTTGACTCAAATAAAAACAGCATCCAGTTGGCAACAAGTGAGATCAATCTCACTGGTACGAAACACATTATTTACAGGGAACAAATACCTCAGCTTTGCGCCTATATGCATGGTTCTCATGCCTGGTTTTTTCGGAGAGTATATGTTCATGCGAACCGCGCCATCTTTACATGGATAACCCTTTGTGGGAGGCATCTTTTCCAAGATGATCGGACATATATCTTTAGCATGTTTTATAACTATCTCACAACTGTACTGACATAAGTCCTACTTGTCTCTGTACATATTTTCTATCAACGATGTCCCGCGGATTAGCCCATCAGTTGTAATACAAGATTGTGACGAGATAAAGTGAAATGAGATAGTGTTAGAATATCAAGTATATTGTGATACAAATCTCTGTAGATTGTAGGCTGTGTTGCCTCTGTACTCCGTCCATTGTACGCACTGAGGAATTTGTAAGTGAGCTCGCATTACATGGTTTCAGCTGCATGTGTACTAATATTCCTCATTAGAGAATCAGTTCAGAACTCTAGAATAGTATGGATCATGAATTATTACTTTTTAAGAATCCATCTGGAAAAAACTGAATCTTTAGCAAAATAGTCTAATGTGAATGGATACCAGATTTTTGCCCATCTCAAGTATCAAGACAGGACTTGAAACCAAAATTCAATTCCTGGTAATTAGTTTTAATTTTTTCTCCTTACCCTCAGGTCAATCACATGATTCCCTTGCATTGACAAAGGCTTTCATGCACAGCACCACATAGTTTGCTTGGCGAGTGAAGGCCTACTAGTCAGGCCAAACACTTTTTGAGACATGAGAATTCTTGGCCAATTATGTTCTAATGTACTTATGCCTGGTCCACTCCTTCAATCTCAAGCTAATAGTCTGGCGACGCGCTGCACTGGGCCAAGACATAGCCCTTGGCGCTGATGAAGCTGCAACAGCATGGCGGGTACGGAGGATCCCTGCCATCCCACGAACTGATGAATTTCGATTTTAACTTGGAGTACTTCTGGTCTTTTATTTTTCCTCCATTTCTTACCCCTAATGAGAATCACCGATTCCCACAGATATATTTCACGGCACGATGCTACATAACCCCTTCAAAGGTTCATTGTAGAGTCTGTAATAGGTAGACTTTGTTAATTTTCTAAGATACGATACATTCATATAGATAATACAATCGAATATGAATGTTGTGTAAAACACATATAAAAAATAAACATTTTGTACTTTGCATACTACTAATCTCTGGGCCATCATGAATAACCAACCCAGTCTACTTGTCTGAATTTTCTGATCATCTCTCAAGCTGTCAAACTGAAGGAATAAATGAGTCTTGCAAGATTGAACACCATTATTTTTCCACTTGCGTTTTCCTTGTTTCTGCATCACATTCAACTGAATGCTCAAGGTGTTCATTGGCAGATAAGTGACCAATGAGAACCACCCTCCCACCTAAGGATCATGTTGGATCCCAACTCACAACGAGTTCAGCCTCCACTCCAAAGCCACCATCGGCGTTCAGTTCCAGACCAAGACACTCCATATCGATAACCAGACTGTCAAGGTGTAGATTTGAGACACCGCGGGACAAGAAAGTCACAATACTAACAAAGTATTAACAAAAAAACACCATGCTGCATCCTCTCCATGTTCTTGTTCCTTTAATTGGGGAATCATTCACATTACTGATGTATTAGCTGTAGTAACTATCTGATCCTCTATTTTTTAATTTATGGACGAAGCATTTTGTGTGGAATTTACATAAGCTTCCAGTTTCCACTAAATTGTGTGCATGGTCCTGCCCTTGCTGAGTGCAACAGTAATAGAATTATCATTGTTTGCGAGGAAATCATGACCTTCTTGATTGTTGTGTGCAATAATGATGAAATTTTTATACTGCCCACTTTAAAGGGTAATTCTTGTTCGGTGTTTTCATTGCTCTAAGCAGCCGTCTTCATCTTTGAGATGTTTTCTCTGTTCATCTTGGGTAGCTACCTGACCCAAAATATGCCCATACTAATGCTCCAAATATATATTCTATCAATCTAAATGTATACTAGTGAGTTACATCAGAACATCTTGCCTTAGATTTTGACACGTTCAGAGGTTTCAGTTACCTATTATCATATAATTCCACATCTTTGGTTAGGAACAGTATTAAAATCTGCCAAAAAACTTTTACCAACTTCTCAGCTATAAAGTGAGAAAATAAGTAGACATCAAATGAACCATCTTGGAGAATAACTCTGTTTTTGTGTGGAAGTTGACTTTTTTTTGTAGAATTCTATATTCTCTACAGATTAGCTACTGTAGTTATTTGTCTATGCGTGTGTGCATGTAAGGGGAATGGTGTCTCTTATAATATATTCAAGAGGCATCCTCCTACACACATGAATGTTTCTTCAGTTACTTAGTTGCTTATCTAACTGCTTCTTGATATGTCAATATTATTAAAATCAATCATTCATATGCCAGGTTTGCATAGAAGAGTTAAGAGGATGATTTGAGCACATAAAGCCTCCCCGCCGCATGGACCAACAACCAAGATGCGTGTGGAGCTCCCCTGCTCCAGCGTAGCTGACGACGCATGCGTGTGTGCATGTAAGGGGAATGGTGTTTCGTATTATATATTCAAGAGGCATCCTCCTATACACATGAATGTTTCTTCAGTTGCTGTTTCTTGATATGTCAATATTATTAAAATCAATCATTCATATGTCAGGTTTGCATGGAAGATTTAAGAGGATGATTTGAGCACCTAGAGCCTCCCGGCCGCATGGACCAACAACCAAGATACGTGTGGAGCGCCCCTGCTCCAGCCTAGCTGACACACGCATGGCTGCTGCTGCTCTCTTGATTTAGTATGGTTCTGCATCTACAAAAAAGTAAGCGTCTTTCTCTCTTCCCTCCTACTTCCTAACTCACTTGGCTCGGATGTGCATTAAATGATTTTTCTCACGTCACTTTGTAGTTTGGATTTACATCCTATTGTTTATCTTCTAAGCACACATGTAGTCCCATCATCCATAAGGAGTTACTAATCATTTTGTCCAGAAATATTTCAGCTTTTGTATAGTTATTCTCCGTGTGTGGCATGCTCGGTTGAATTGATTTTTTCCTGTGTCGTATGAGAATGTTATATGAACCGATTCAGATGTTTTTTTTTATAATATCCTGCAAGCTGGTGCATTTGTGAACTCCTATTGAATCAAATATTTGATATTTCTATAAAATCTTACATAAGAAGATGGAGTGCATGTATGCACCAAGTGGCATCTGAACCAACTTTCGTTGGTCCACACAAAGGTATGACACAGATTTGCCGTTGGGAGTCAAAGACAACATGAAGAGCTGCTCACCTTGCCGGCATGTGGTGACCAAAGTGGCACGCTTGCCGGCATGTGGCGACCACAGTGGCACGCTTGCCGGCATGTGGCGACCATAGTGGCACGCTTGATGTAGTTCTTTGGATCTGCTATTGTGTGGAGCACCAAGGCGTCTGGTAATCTGGTTAAACTTGCCTTCCTGTAGTGTTGCTTCTCAATATGCCCTTTGTTTGGATGGTCATCTGCCTTGTATTGTTTGTTTGTTTTATGGACTTCTCCAATTTCAACAATTCGCGAGATAATAGCTACATTGCTTGCTGGGTTCCAGAATCATGTACTAGTACTAATGGGCAAGGTGTAAACTAATTCTTAGCCTCTTTGGTTATTACACTCTGGATTTGTGTTCATTATTCAACTTCTCTAAGTGCTTTCAAAGCTAGCTCTGTCTTGTAAAGATAGTGTGCAACAACCAAAAAGGGACCATGAACTCACCTTGACTAGTACGACCATTTACACATATCAGTAGTTAACTTGCTCTAGTGAGGTGGACATCAAATCTTTGGAAGTCCTACCTGTTTTCCTCGTGACTTAGGAATGCTTCAGTTTACAAGATTTATTGTACATGCATATATGTGTATTAGCTTACAAAATCCTTAGTAATGTTAAATTATGATACTCCCTCCAATCCATATCAAGTGTTGCTGATTTACTACAACTATACATTATGGATCAGAGGTAGTAGATGTGTTCCACAAGAAAGCTGCAATATGCTGCCATACTAGGTTCTCATCTCTGTAATGTCAGTATGTGGTGATAATTATATTTGGTGGGCTGAAATTATTATGACTATCGTCAAAGCTGTATTTTTGACATCGAAGCTAAATTTGAAGTTAACTGTATATGCTTAATTAACATAGATATCTTGCCCTTTAGCAAGATTTAGTTTTTGTTTCCTACAGCGCATAGCTAGTACTCCCCCCTGGTCTCTTTTAATTGACTCGGATTTAGCACAACTTTGTACTAAATCTGAGTCAATTAAATAGGACCGGAGGGAGTATAACCCTGTCCAGTATGCGTGCATAGACCAACAATTACCCAGCCATGAGCAAGCATATCATCTTTTTCCAGTGTAGCTACGATTTTTCTACCTCATATATTATGTTGTCCCAATTATTGGGGGCTGCATGAGTTGGAAAATACTTGAAATATGGACAAATACTTAACTGATTGAACTAGGTGAGTGTTTTATAAGTCTTTAATGATCACATCATAATTGTTACATAGTTTTCTTGAGATTGTTGATAAACTTTTGGTTTCCAAACATATATGCAACATGTTTAGTTATGTTGAACATCTGATATGGTATGATTACAAGTATTCTCATTGAACCTTTCCAGGTTGAGGTTAATTTTTTCCATTAGAGCTGCTTGTGTTTGAGTGCTACAAAGTTCTCATTTCGATTTTACTAACCTGAGCCAACACTATAAATAGTAACTCAGATCGTCCGTTGGAGACCGGCGCAATGTGTTTGTCATTGCGTGGAAAGTTGTCGCGTGCTAAAGTAATTTTTAGTATTTTCTAAGATATAATTGTGCAATCTTTTTTTTATCTCATAGGGTTTTTGTTTTGAAGGTTAACTCAACATGGAACCACTGTACTTGTGCGTTCGTAACATGGTATCTCATTGACATGTGACCCAAAACAGAACCATTGCACTTGTGCGTTTGAATTGAGCCCAAGATTTTTCCCTATTAAATTGAAGAATTAGGTTGGAGAGGCTAGGAAAATTGATTCTTTTTTTCGAAAAAATCAAAGTGAAAAAAGAAAAGAAGTAATTCTCATTTGTTTATAATTTGCAAAAGTAAAAAAATTCAGTTGACTCAAATAAAAACAGCATCCAGTTGGCAACAAGTGTGATCGATCTCACTGGTACGAAACACATTATTTACAGGGAGCAAATACCTCAGCTTTGCGCCTATATGCATGGTTCTCATGCCTGGTTTTTTCGGAGAGTATATGTTCATGCGAACCGCGCCATCTTTACATGGATAACCCTTTGTGGGAGGCATCTTTTCCAAGATGATCGGACATATATCTTTAGCATTTTTTCTTGGATACTCTCAAAATATAGATTATTATAAAAAAATAGTTCTGGTGACAAAATTATAATTAGTTATAACTATCTCACAACTGCACTGGCATAAACCTTACTTGTCTTTGTACATCTTTTGAATCAACGATGTCCTGAGGATTAGCCCATCAGTTGTAATACAAGATTGTGGCAAGATAAAGTGAAATGACACAGTGTTAGAATAACAAGTATATTGTGTTGCCTTTGTACTCCGTCCATTGTGCGCACTGAGGAATTTGTAAGTAAGCTCACATAACATCGTTTTAGCTGCATGTGTACTAAGATTCATCATCAGAGAATCAGTTCAGAATTGTAGAATAATATGGATCATGAATTATTACTTCTTAAGAATCCATCTGGAAAAAACTAAATCTTTAGCAAAATTGTCTAACGTGAATGGATACCAGATTGTTGCGCATCTCAAGTATCAAGACAGGACTTGAAACCAAAATTCAATTTCTGAAATTAGTTTTAATGTTTTTGTCGTTGCCCTCAGGTCAATCACATGATTCCATGGCATTGACAAAGGTCTTGACCCACTGCCCCACATAGTTCGTGATGAATGAAGGCCTACTAGTCGGGCCAAACACTTTTCGAGACATGAGAATTCTTGGCCAATTATGTTCTAATGTACTTATCCCTGGTCAACTACTTCAATCTCAAGCTAATAGTCTGGCGACGCGCTGCACTGGGCCAAGACAGGGCCAAGACAGAGCCCTTGGCGGAGATGAAGCTACAACAACATGGCAGGTACGGAGGATCGCTGCCATGCCACAAACTGATGAAGTTCGATTTTAACTTGGAGTACTTCTGATCTTTTATTTTTCCTCCATTTCTTACCCTACCGAGAATCAACTATTCCCACACATATAATACACAGCATGATGCTACATAACCACTTCAAAGGTTCATTGTAGAGTCTGTAATATGTAGACTATGTTAATTTTCTAAGACAAGATACATTCATATAGATAATACAATCGAACATAACTATTGTGTACTAGTAAAACGCATATAAAAATAAACATTTTGTACTTTGCATACTTATCTCTGAGCCATCATGAATAACCAACCCAGTCTACTTGTCTAAATTTTCTGATCAACTCTCAAGGAGTCAAGCTGAAGGAACAAATGAATCTTGCAACATTGGACACCACGGGACAACAAAGTTGCAATACTAACAAAGTATTTACAAAAAAAACACCACATAGCATCCTCTCTATGTTCTTGATCGTTTAGTTGGGGAGTCATTCACATTACTGATGTATTAGCTGTAGTAACTATCTGCTCCCCGGTTTTTTAACTCATGGACAAAGCATTTTGTGTGGAATGTACATAAGCTTGTAGTTTCCACTGAATTGTGTGCATGCTCCTGCCATTGCTGAGTGCAACAGTGATAGAATTATCATTGTTTCTGAGGAAATCATGAGCTTCTTTTTTGTTCTGTGCAATAATGGTAACTTTGTTATACTGCCCACTTTAAAGGGTAATTCTTGTTCGGTGTTCTCATTGCTCTAAGAAGGTGTCTTCATCACCAGTTAAATATGTTTTAGATGTTTCTCTGTTCATCTTGGGTAGCTACCTGACCCAAAATATGTCCATACTAATGCTCAGAATATATATTATGTCAATCTAAATGTAGACTAACGAGTTACATCAGAACAACTTGCCTTAGATTTTGACACGATCAGAGGTTTCAGTTACCTATTATCATATAATTCCACATCTTCAGTTAGGAACAATACTAGAATCTTCCAAAAAAAACTTTGACCAACTTCTCAACAATAAAGTGAGAAAATAAGTAGACATCAACATCTTGCACAATACTCTCTATGTTTTTGTGTGGAAGTCGTCTTTTTTTTGGGTAGAATTCTATGTTCTCTACAGATTAGCTAGTGGAGCTATTTGTGTCCTGCAATCGTTTATGTATGTGTGCATGTAATGGGAATGGTGTCTCCTATAATATATTCAAGAGGCATCCTCCTATACACACATGAATATTTCTTCAGTTGCTTATCTAGCTGCTTCTTGACATGTCAATATTATTAAAATCAATAATTCCGATGCCAGGTTTGCATGGAAGAGTTAAGAGGATAATTTGAGCACATAGAGCCAACAACCAAGATGCGTGTGGAGCACCCCTACTCTAGCCTAGCTGACGATGCAAGGCTGCTGCTGCTCCCTGTCTTCATTGAGTATGGTTCTGCATGTACAATAAAGTAAGTGTCTTTCTCTCTTTTCCCCTACTTCTAACCGACTTGGCTCGGATGTGCATTAACTGAATTTTTCTCACGTCACTTTGTAGTTTGGATTTACATCCTATTTTTTTATCTTCTAAGCACATATGTAGTCCCATCTTCCATATGTAGTGACTGATCACTTCATCCAGGAATATTTCAGCTTGTACAGTTATTCTCCGTGTGTGGCATGCTCGGTTGAATTGATTTTTTCTTGGGTCATGTGAGAATGTTATATGAACTGATTCAAATGTTCTTTTATAATTTCCTAGAAGCTAGTGGATTTGCGAATCTCCCACTGAATTAGATATTTGATATTTCTATAAAATCTTACAGAAGAAGATGGAGTGCATGTCTGTACCAAGTGGCATCTGAACCAACTTCCGTTGGTCCACACAAAGGTATGACACAAGTTCGCCATTGTTGGGAGTCAAAGACAGCATGAAGAGCTGCTCACCTTAAGGCCATGTTTCTTGGCCTTGGCCATGGACTTCCTTAAGGTCATGGAGGTTATCAAGACCATGGATGTTCTTGGGAGATGCTCGCCCCCAAGGATCACCATGATGGACGACCTCGACGACGCCTTTTCAAGAGATCGTCTACACCGGCACCAAAAAGTTCGATATTTTTTCCTTGGTCGCACTCAAATTGATTGCTGCCATGCTCTGAGTCATGAATCTGGGTGCTCAGATTTCAATGTTCATCTAACATTTCTTAATAGTACAAACGATCAGTCATTCCTAGTCCATTTTTATGCCTAGTACTTTGGATGTTTGGCTAAATATTTTTATTCAAATGTACATATGACCTGCTGTTTATGAATGTTTGGAGATGAGCATCTAAACCTGATTTGTGATGTGATGCATGTTTCGGTGTAAGTACATTAGTATTGAGATCTGCAATTATTTTTGTTTGTTTCCTCACTGCCATATTAATTTAATTGTGCAACTTAATATAGTGAAAATGTGTTTGTGAAAAGAATCATATTCATGGCCAGTAGGTAGATTCTATTTAAACCTGATGGTCCTTGTTTACAATGTATTGACTTGTGTGGATACACGTAGTATCCCGTTGTGTTCTCTTTGTCCATAAACATCTTGTCATGGTTTCTATCCTGACATAAATAAAACAAGTAGTCGATACGTATGGCCTCACATGTTAGGGAGGCCACCTGAGGCTGTTCATGTCTCCAACTCCTTTTCATTTGAACATGTTCAAAATCGAGAGATTTTGTGATTCAAATCGGTGGAACTGAAGGTCAAATGTTGGCTTTGTGTTGTTTGGACTAAAGGTCATGTTTTCCATGTACTGGGATAGACATAGAATGAGATCCTGAACCTGGGAACATTTGACACTTTGACTAGCTAGAATGAAGCTTTACTCCATTTAATCTCATCTTCACATGGTATCGATTTAGCTAGTGCTCATCATCAAGTACGGTGTTGTGATAATCTGTGTGCATCATGTTCTTACTCTCTCCAACCTTGTTTCTTTGGCATGGTTGTTGTGGATGGTAATCTATGTGCATCATGCATGTTTGTAGTTACCACGAGATATTGCTCATTTCGAGATTATCCTAGAGTACTTCAGTTGTTGAGGATATCTTGTTCTAGTCATATTATAGATAAATCTGTGCTCTCAACCAAATCCAGTATGATTGTAGATTAGATTGCTGAACTTTCGGTTTTTAATGATGTAAGAGTAGATTGCGCATATATGTTTTTGTTAGTAGTACACTCTCTAAGTATTTGCTTAGTACATTTTGTTTTACTGATTCGGTACATTCTTTGTGATATTTATGATTATGAGTGGTTCGATTTAATTGCTACCGTGGGTGTAGTGATATGATGTTGGCAGAATTTGCTACTAGTGGTAATGTTCTATGATTGTCTCCACTTTACTTTTATATGTTTCATGTTCATGTATATGTGGTGTGCAATAGTTTTTTCGAGAAAAAGCAAATGACCTTCACGTTTCATTTCATTGAAAAGGTAGAGTTTGATTTACAATCCTCCTTAGAGGTGGGTTACAACAAGATGGAAGCTAACTTAGTGCACATCCCAGGTGGGTGGCAAGACTACTCGAAGCCCGTAGGTGCCAGCCCTTGCCCAAAGTCTGGCTTTGTCCTTGATCATGGAGACCAGGGAGCGGACAGAAGGCTGGTTATCCTGGGATATGCAGTCATTTCGATGATTCCAGATCATCCAAGGGGTGAGTAGCACGACAGAGGCAAGGCATTTGCAAAGCTGCTTAGGGGTTGCTGTTTGGCCTGCAACCACCCCTCCATGAGGGTGTCCTCTCCATTTGGAGCTCTTGCTATCATTTTGAGCGATGCAAGCACTTCATGCCATGCAGTCCTGGTAAAAGGGCATTCGAGCATCAGGTGGCGCATTGTTTCAGGGGCCTGGTTGCAGAGAGGGCATCGTGTGTGATGTTGCAGGTCGTGTCTTGCGAGGCGTTTCGCAGTCCAGCACCTGTCCAAATTTGCTACCCAGTGAAAGAATTTGACTCGCGGTGGTGCCCATGTTTTCGAGATTAACTTCCAGGATTGGCACAGGATGGATCCATGGAAGGTTGCCAGATATGCAGAATGGGCAGAGTAGGTACCATCACTGGTCCACTTCCAAAGTCGTTGAGGACGGTGCTCTGGATTGCATGCAAGACAGAGCTGCAAGTATTGCCCAACCTTATTGATGCTAATGATGCCCTGAATGTCCCTAGCCCAGCTGTTGCCGTTTAGGCCTGCTGCGATGGTTGTGGCCTTGCGTCTCCACTTCGGGATGCAGCTGTATAGCTATGGCGCCAACTCGCAGACCGCATGTTCGTTGATCCGCTGATCCTCCCAGAAGAGGGCCTTGCTGCCGTTCCCAACTTTCATGGATGTCGAGGCAAAGAACATGGCACGCTCATCGGAGGAGAATTGCAGGTCCGGTCCGCTCCAGGCCCTATTGATGTCCTTCCAAGAGTACCAGAGCCACCTTAGCTAGTGCCAGGCCTGCGCGCTCAAGATCTTGGACATAGCCAGGTACATTTGACATAGCCAGGCCTCCATGGGAGACAGGGCGGCAGACCTGGTTCCAGTTGACATGGCAATGCTCTCCATTGGTTCAGATATGAAGAACATCAAATAAGTGGTTTGGCTTCTGGTAAGTGAATTCCTTCCTTACATAGCCAGGTACATTTGATACTTAATGTTTTCCAAATGATTATGTTAATCCACATTCACTTATAAATGTTTCATTTTTTTATTTCAACCCTTTATGGTTTGTGTTCATTTAGTTTGCTGAATTACTTTAATGGCATGCCTCCCTTGGCCCCTTTCATCTTCTAGCTATAACTATCTTAAATTCTTCGCCATGAAACATTCTTGATTTTTATCTGATGGGCTAGGGTTTGTTCTGGCTAGTATTTCAATTTTTGTGATTTCTGGTGTTTGCCCCAATGATGTCAAGATTTCCTACTTTTATTATTATTCTCACATGTAAAGCTTCTTACTATTGTTATCTTGTATATGGTTTCTGCCATATACCTTGTTGGTCTAAGGATGCAAAGTACATTGCATATCTTAGTGTTATTTGCGTCAGCTTTGCAATCCAATTAATAAGGTTTTTTTGGGGTACAAACAGATGGCTACTTTATGAGCTCACACATCTAATAGGAACTGAATCTTTTGGCAATTAAGTTATGGCAGATCATACCCTAAAAAAAGTCAATGCCAGATCATATATATTGTTGATATACAACCATATTTGATCGGTACATGAATTTATTGATCTTTATTTGCATAGCATAAGAGCATATGCACATCAATTGATTCTAGTTCATCACCATTTGGTTTTGATTTATTCTTGTGTGTCCCTAATGCTTGATTTACTTCATTGATTGTTCGCTTGTCCATTCGTTGATCTATATGCAATCTTTGATATGTACACCCATCATGAAGCTACAATCTTTTTTATGCATCTGTATCCCGGTCTTGAGATGATGGATTGTTGTACTCCATTTTGAGTTTGTTGCACATAATTTTTTAGCCTTGTTGATTTTATTTTCTTGGATTGTGCAGGAAGTTTGGTGAAGGAGTTGTTGCCTAGCGGCATGTGTGGATTCAGAACGATGGACGTCCCTCCTCGCCGCAATCCACTCTTGTAATTTTTCTACTCTACCCATGTGCTTCTTGCCTCTCATTATCATTTTGTTGAGCACATATCAGTATGCATGTCACACCTAACAAAAACTGCCGTCACCATTGAGAAAATAATCCTAGAAATCCAGCTTGGGTGCTGACAGAATTTGATAAGAAAACAAGCCCTGGTAGCAATTTCCCCTTTGCATTTGAGTTGCGCTTCCGATGCTGATATATCTTGTGATTGCAGGATATTGGGAGACATCCAGCATGTAGATAGACAATTGTGAACTGGTTTAGTCTAGGTAGATGATAGATGATAGTGCTCATATGCTATCTTATGTTGCTGATTAATTGTGGGGATTCATTGCCAATTTGTTTATGGATGCATTTCAGTGCCCAAAATGCTCACACTTTTTATTAGAAAGTTAGTTCTCCTTTTCATTTCTGGATGCATTTTAGAATGTTTGTAATTTAGTTTGGTCTTTTGCAGTGATAAAACTTCCAAAAAAGATGATCATCACCAGGGTCGCAAATGCGTCAACTCCAATGTAGCATTGGCATGTTTAGGTCTCAAACACCATTGCCGATGTAAACTACCCTCTGTTGCTGCCTTAGCGTGTATATGTTCTGGATTTCTAGAATGCAGTATATTAGAATCTTGTTAATGAAGTGCATGAGTGTGCTGTGTGTGTTTTGAGCATATGTTTTTTCTTGACATAAATCCTTTCCTGCAGTCTAGTTAGTCTTGTTTCCAAAAGCTAATTTTGGCTGTTGCAAGAGTAGCTGCTATTGAGATGGAAGTTGTTGCTATCCAATCAGCTCATTTGTTGTGTTCATGTGAAATGATTTTGATGTTGAGATGCTTTCCATATTTTTCTTGATAATCATGGTCTTATGAATGATGCGTTTACATGTGTTTTCTCATGCATAGCAAGAAAGTCCAGCCGTTGGGTAGGGATGCCGGTGGCGAGATGCATGGCCATGTTGCAATCATCAAGTGTTGTGGTAGACACATGTAGAAACATTTTTGTTCGACAAGTCATACACACATGCATGCATGAGTTGATTGATATGTACGTGTGCAACACACACCTGTACTTGGCAGGAGTAACTACATATCTGTGGTTCTTAGCAGGGGTGATATCTAGAGTTGATGTCTGGGAAGGAGGTGGGCAGCGGCCAAGTTGTTACTGCTAGGGCGATGGAGAAGTGACCCCGTTGTGTGAGGAAAGGTGCCATGAATGTCCAGGCTGCTCCCCTTGGGTAACCACTCGCTTATCTGCTTCTTTCCACTCCTGCTTTGTTCTATGATGGTCTCAACTAGTGACGTGGCCCATGAGCCATGGTGTTGATATTTAAAGGTTTTTGTGTAGCTGGGATTTGATCTCCTAGATACTGGCTTGTTATGTGCTATGCTTTCTGTGTATGTGTGATGAATTTTCGCTCTATAAAGGTCAATTTGTATTGTTAGTATGCTTGAAATATTAATAAAAATTTAGAAGCTTTACTCGTTTTAGGTTCTAAATAAGCTCTGTCGATTTAAGTTCACTCAAGTTTGTTTAGTTACATATTAAATGGAGTACAATTTGAATATTTGTTGATAGTGCTAACTATTTAATCTTAAGACTAATCACACAATTCTATCTTATTACCCTCCGCATTTTCTTGCAGGTTTCATCCATGAGTCTGTACGTCTTGCATAGGAAAAATGTCCAGCAGTTGTAGTGGTTGTTGGTGGCAAGCTGGAGAAGACATGTCCCGCTCCTTGCAGCAGAGGAGGGAGGATATGAGATGGCGTTCCTAGCTGCTCAATGTGGTGGTGAAGCCATGCGTCTGAGGCCCTGATTGGTGTCAATCATATGCTCGAGAATTGGAGTACTTAACTGCACGTCTTGTGTCTAGAAATGAAACCCAACTTGTGTAGAAGGTTTTCTTCTTTGTTCCGCTTGACAATTCTGCTGGGTGCCAGTTGATACTACGTACTACATGTATAATTTTCTTCTTTTAAAATCTGCTCATTTACATAAATGAAACTGAAATTGTGTAAAATATTTGGAAATAATGAGATTCTAAATGGGATGCTTTGTTGTGTGATGATTATGATCAAGAAAAACACCGTACAAGATTTTGTAGTTGTGAAGAGGTACGAGATTAATGCACAATTAGTCTGTCACATGTGGAATATCTTGTCTGAAAACATAGGATGCAGCTGAATACATTTAGTTTAGAGTTGTACTACCTCCGATCAAAAATAAGTGCCAAACCTTTGTCACGATTCGGATGTATCTAGACTCATTGTAGTCACCTAGATAAATTTATTGTATTTAAAAAAGTTATGACATTTATTTTAAAATGGAGGAAGTATTTGCAAGACGCTGAACTTATTGGCAGCGAGTTTCTCCTGGTTGATTGTGTAATTCTTATGCCAAATAAATCGTATTTTATCATGTTTCGTCTGGAACCCCAGCCTTCTTCCATACAAAGACCCCCTAAAATAATGATGCTTCCTATAGTGTAACACTACGGGAACTAGGAGTCGCAGTCTCCTTTGTAAAAATAAGAAAAGAAACGAACCACCACATTTTGGGAAAATAATCACCGGATCATAGGAAACTACATGACCGAAGGAAACATGATTGGTAGGTTTGTTAAAGGCAAAAAAAACTAACCCTGATACCTCTCCCTCTCCCTTTGGCATGCTGGGTCTCCCTCTTAATTACCGGTGCCTCCTCGTTATGCCGGCAATCACCATTAACTATGTCTGCTCCCATGCGATTAGTTTCCGGAAAATCAAGGATCCTCCCCCTCTCCATGTATCTTCTGGAATCCCCTGCCTTCTTCCATTGCAAGGACCCCTAAAATCAATGATGCTTCGTATGATTGTAAAAAAAAAGGGGAACTAGCAGTCAGTCTCCTTCGTAAAAAGAAGAAAACATACCGACCACCAAATATTGGGAAACTGGTTATACGAAACGGAATCACTGAACCAAACACAGATTGATGTATTAAAGGAAAACAAATGATCTCTGATCCCTCTCCCTCTCCCATGCTACGCCTTAATTACCTCATGCCTCCTCGTTATGGCGATCACCATTGATTACGGCCACTCGCATGCGATTAGTTTCCGGAAAATCAAGGATCCTCCCCCTCTCCATGTCAGCGATCCATGGCACATCGCCTCCTGGCCGTCCATCCTTAACAAGCAGAAAACACAATAGAGGACTAGGATTGCATCATCTTCCCGCCTAGCTACCTCTCTCTTTCTGAAACTTTTAACTCGGCTTCCTATCTCTTCTATAAGTAGAGTCCCATTGTCACCCACCGCGTGCGGATTTCGCGTGTGACTATTTTTTCCTCTCCGATAATTCAAACCGCTTCGAAAAACTTTAAAACCTCGCTCTATAAGTAGACGCCCAGAGTCACGGGCCGCGTGCGGTTAGCGTGTGACATGTGACTTTGGACTTTGGCGTCGGCAAGGAGGAAGAGGAGGAGGCGTGGTCTGGGCCGGCCGCAATCTACTAGATCGACCAATTCAACGGGTAACCAACCATTCATGCCTTGCTCAATGAGTGGATCCATGGATCTATTAGTAATTCCCCTAGGACGTAATAGCTTGATCGATCGTATCACTCCCGATCTATGGTTGATTAGATCTGCAGCCACCAGAAGTGGTTGATTGGATCTACAACTACCGGACGTGGTTGATCGATCGTATCACTCCCGATCCATGGTTGATTGGATCTGCGGCCACCAGAAGTGGTTGATTGGATCTGTGGCCACCGGAAGTGGTTGATCCATCGTATCACTCCCGATTCATGGTTGATTCGATCTGTCGCCACTGGATGTGGTTGATTGGATCTACGACCACCGGGAGTGGTTGATCGATCGTATCACTCCGATCCATAGGAAGTGGTTGATTAGTCAGAGATAAATAATTTTGTGCCCCCCCCCCCCCCCCACACACACACACACACAATAGTTTGTATCATGGAGGCAAATCCATGCTATTAAAATGTACAAAACTATAATTTTTGGAAACTTCTAGAAGTTGTCAAAAATAGAAAGATATCCTATATCTTTAATTGATTTCCATGTTAGTATGTAGAAATCATGCATATCCTACATCTGTGCAATCTTGTGGCTTATGCCATCAGGGTATATATATATCTACCATTTTCTTCGCCAAGGTTTGTGCAAATTGAAGCAAGAATTATTAGGTGGGTAAGAAATTTATATTCGGATGGTATGTATTATTAGGTGGGTAATAAATCATGTTTCCCCTTTTTTCCACTTGTCAATATAGTTATGCATTATTTTTCGATTTGCATAAGTCTAGTCATTTGCTGTGGTATAAGGTATTTTAGATCTTTGTGATCCAACACTTGGTATTCGTTAGAATTCTATATCTAAATATCAATATGGTGTTAGTTGTTGCTACCTATCTAATGAGGATGTAGTAAATTTAGCAAACAATCATCCGCGACACGACAAGGTATGGAATCGATGCACCAAAGCATGGTTTTCCTGATCTGATATTTTTTCGATAACGGATGCTTTATTACTTTTGGAAAGCAATTACATCCAGCCTCTGCATAACCAGGATGCACACAGCTGTTCAAAGAGTCTGTAACCAACAATGTAAAAGAAAAAACTAGGCGAAATACATATCGGAACGATGAATCATAAATCGCCTAAGGTGTGGGTGGTGCTGCAATCCGTAGACTATGCTGCCACCCATGTAGGGAAAAAGTATCCCTCGCCGTATCCTCCAACCGTGTACAGACCTCCGTAAATAGGTCTCGGTTCTCCATCCGCTGAAGAGGTAACCACGAACGGAGAATACCTGTACATCTGTAGATGACCTGCAACAAAGAACAATTTTTATCATTAAAAATCTTGTCATTTCTACTTAGCCAGAGTGCCCAGATAATCTGCTAGCGCCCCCACCCTAAGAAGCAACTTAAACCTTGAATCGATACCGTGGAGCCAATTGCCAAAAACATTGGCTACACTAGTCGAGGGATACGGGGTAGAAGCAACTTGGATGATCGACCAAATAGATCTCGCAAAATGGCATTGGAAAAAAAGGTGTTTAATAGTTTCATCTTGTTGACAAAAAACACACCTAGTACTTCCATACCAATTCCGCTTGACAAGATTATCTTTGGTAAGAATAACTCCGCGACGAAGATACCATCCGAAAATTTTTATTTTTAGTGGTATTTTCATCTTCCAGATTTTCTTGTTATTATCAACCGGTATATCAGAATGGAGAATCGCATTGTACAAGGATTTGACTGAAAAAGTACCATCTACATGAAGATTCCATCTAAATTCATCCGGTTCAGTTGATAATTGAATATCTCCCAACCGTTGAATTAAATCATTCCATGCAACAAGCCTTTGTCCAAGCAAAACCCTTCTAAACGTCACATTAGGTGGTGAGGTAGCCATTACTGTGGCAATGGTATCACCCTTGCGACGGACAATACTATACAAGGCAGGATACTGCTCACTCAAGGAAGCATTGTCTAACCAAACATCTTCCCAGAAGCGTATCTGTTCTCCATTTTTAATAGAGAAAGTACCATGACGAAAGAAAACATTCTTAGTCGCCATTAGACCAGCCCAGAAGTGAGAATCCCCGGGTTTCCAAACCACTTGGGATAACGCCTTCGAGCCAATGTACTTTCTACGAAGAATAGTTTGCCAAATCCCATCCTCAGTAAGAAGCTTAAAAAGCCATTTACCTAGCAGAGCTGAGTTCTTAACCTCTAGGTCATGAACTCCAAGTCCACCTTGATCTTTGGGACTACAGACTACACTCCACTTAACCGATCGATATTTCTTTTCTCGTCTGTCCCCTTGCCAAAAGAATCCGGATCGATAATAATCGAGTTTATGCGAGAATTCCTTTTGGCAGCAGGAAGAATGATAACATATACAGTACCATATTTGTCAGTACTGAATTAATGAGAACCAATCTCCCTCCGAGGGACAGCAATTTACCCTTCCAACTACTAAGGCGTTTTTGTAATCTTTCTTCCACAATTTTCCATTCAGCAATTGTTAGTCTCCGATAATGAATCGGAATACCCAAATAGCGAATGGGAAATTGGCCTTGCCCACAACCAAACAACTCTGTATATAGAGTCATATCGTTTTGGGCCTCACCGAAACAGAACAACTCACTTTTATGGAAATTGATTTTTAATCCCGATAGCTGCTCAAACGCCGTCAAAATTAATTTGAGATTGCGAGCTTTTCGAGATCATGATCCATAAAAATAATTGTATCGTCGGCATATTGAAGGATAGATAAACCCCCATCAACCAAATGTGGGATCACACCTTCAATCTGGCCATCAGACTTAGCTCGCTCTATGAGTATTGCCAACATATCCGCTACAATGTTAAACAACATCGGTGATAACGGATCCCCTTGGCGTAACCCCTTTCGTGTTTGAAAATAGTGGCCGGTGTCATCATTAACCCGGATAGCCACACTACCTCCATACACAAAATCGTAAATTAGAGCGCGCCACTCAGGAGAAAAACCTTTCATCCTAAGTGTCTGCTGCAGAAAAGACCACTTAACCTTGTCATACGCCTTTTCGAAATCTAATTTTAAAATTACCCCGTTTAATTTCTTAGAATGTAACTCATGTACCGTCTCATGCAACACTGCCACTCCATCAAGGATATTCCTTCCTTGCATAAAAGCGGTCTGTGAAGGTTGAACGACATGATCCGCAACCGTATTAAGTCTAATGGTGGCCACTTTCGTGAAAATCTTGAAACTGACGTTTAAAAGGCAGATAGGTCTATATTGTTGAATCCTTTCTGCCTCATTAACCTTCGGTAACAAAATTACTTCACCAAAATTTAGACGAAATAATTCCAGTTGTCCTGTGTGAAGATCACCGAACAAATCTAGAAGATCCGATTTAATAGTATCCCAAAAGGTTTGATAAAACTCTGCTGGAAAACCATCTGGACCCGGTGCTTTGTTGCATTCCATTTGGAAAATAGCCTTCTTAACCTCATCCTCAGAATAAGGTGCGGTTAGTAGGCCATTTTCTTCCATAGAAACTTGGGGTATATCTTCCGTTAAGTCCTCGTTAAGAGAGAAAGAGCTTTCCTCCGGAGGACCAAACAGGTCTTTGTAATAATTAGTAATGTACGATTTAAGCTGCTCGTGGCCTTCAATCACCCCTTCTTCTTGTACAAGAGAATGAATACGCTTTTTCCGATGTCCGCCATTGGCTAAACCATGAAAATATCGCGTATTCGAGTCTCCTTCCAAAATGAATTGGGCTTTAGATCTTTGATACCATTTGAGTTCCTCTTCACGAAGAAGACTCGCCATTTGTGCATTGGATTGATTCTTAAGATCAATCTCCTGCGTAGACAGCGGTCTCACTTCCGCGATGGCCTCAAGATCATCAATCTCTTTAGACAAGCGAGCCTTCTCTTTTTCAAAATACCCGCCATATGAGCAGCCCAACCAGAGAGATGCTTGCGCATAGCGCGCATCTTATTATTCCATCTCAAAATTGGTGAGCCACCCCGGACTGGTCTTTCCCAAACCGTCTTAACCATCTCATGAAAACCCTCACGATGTAACCAACCAAGTTCAAATTTGAACGGTCGCTTACAAACAGGTCGAGGATTCCCGGTGGTTAATAGGATAGGAGCATGGTCGGACAGTTTTTCGATACGTTCTAGTGCACGGACGGACACCATAGGATATTTTTGTTCCCATTCGGTATCCATCAACACGCGATCTAGTTTTTCGTATGTGGGTTCAGGTAAACTGTTGGCCCAAGTAAACTGTCGACCCGACATGAAAACCTCTCTTAAATCTAAGCTATCAATGACAGCATTAAACAAGAAAGGCCAATGTCCATCAAAAAGGCCTTTGCTTTTCTCATGAGGGAATCTCAGCAAATTAAAATCCCCTCCGATTAAAATCGGGTGCGGATTATCTTTTGCAAGATTTACCAACTCACGTAAAAAGTCGGCCTTAAAGGCATCTTGGGCAGCACCATACACAGCGACCAGACTCCAAATGAAACCATCCGCTTTGTTCGAATATCGAGTTTAATATGATACTCGCCATCGAACTAGCTAAGACTGTCATGGTGTCTATACGGACGCCTGATAAAATACCCCCAGATCTACCACGAGGCGGGCGAGAAAACCACCGAAAGTTAATCCCGCCGGATATCCGGTCGAGAAAACTCGTGAGAAATTTCGCCTGCCCGTCTCAGATATAGCGATAAAATCTAAATCATAGTCTCTACAACCATCAGCAATGTGAGAATGTTTAGCCAAGTCACCAAGACCTCTGCTATTCCGAAACATGCCATTCATCGAGAGACTATTTTAGATTTAGTATTTTTGCCATATCTACGAGACTTCTTACCAGCGGACGATCTAGAACCACGAGCGAAGCATCAAGATCATAAACCGAACCGAGCTCCGAGTGTTCTAAATCGACCTCCGTAACACTCCCAACTATAGCCGAGAGAAGATGACCATCTAGGATGTCCTCATCTTCATCATCGTCTATGGTTGAGGTGGCGAGCTCGGTGGATCCATTTGAAGCAACCGTTAAACGGTCAAGCTCCATTTGTCTCAACACATTAGCCGAAGCTACAATCTCATCAGACCGACTACCTAAAGAGACCCCTACTCTACATAAATTAGATGCAATTCGAGAATCCGAAAAAGAAGTAAACGACTTGGCTGTATGTTTAGTACCTGCCGTGTCGAGGTTCAGTTCCGCCTTGCGCCGCATAGCTCTCTGCATCACATCTTCATCCGTGACACCCGCTCCATCCTCCGCCACCGCATACCTCCCACTCCTCCTCACCGTCGGCTGCATAGCCGGTGGAGGACCCGTGGGCTGAGGCTGCGGTGCGGCTGGTGGGGGAGACGGACTCGAGCGAGGCGAGGCAGAAACCATAGACGACGTCGAAGGATGAACAGGCAGTGCAGGGGTGGATGTCGAGGAAGCCCCCTGCACCGAGCTCGGCCGCGACGCCGCTGCCCCTCTAGGTGACGGAGGTGCGCAAGGTGGGCTGGGGCTCCTCTCCAGCCCGACCTGCACTCCCGTCGGAGAGAGGCTCGACGCCACCACCCCAGCAGGCGAAGGAGACGCGACGGGTGGGCTGGGGCTCCTCCCCAACCCGACCGGTACCGCCACCGAAGGAAAGACTTGGGGCGACCCTGGCCCCATCCTCTCATCAGCAGCGCCAGGGGGCGGCTGCTGCCCAGCCCGGCCCGGTGCCGGTCCCTGCTGGCCCCCGCCAAAGGCCGCCGGCTGCAGCAGAGTCGCCGGCCTGCCACCGGCCGGCTGCAGCTGCTCCTCCGCAGCGTCACACGCCTGCGCCCTCGCCGGCACAACCTCGGTGGGTTGATGCCCCGGGGTGGCCGTGTGCTCCGCCGACTCAAGAGGAAGCGTCGTCTGTACCCTCTCCGTCTGCGGTGATGTAGAAGACGGAGCGGGCACTAACGAGGAAGCACCCGTCGGCGAAGCCGACGAAACGGGACGAGTCCTCCCCTGCATAAAAGATCGAACGCGAGACGGAGAAGACGTCCTGGTCGAGGATGGCGGAGTGGCCACCAAGTGTGGAGACACCGTCAAAGCTCGCGCCACAATCTCCCGGCCCCTGTCCGTCCTCGGCGAGTGGTTAAACGGGGTCAAAGCCACCTGAGTAACCGGTGCCGAAACTGTGCCAGAAGAATGTCCAGACGCGTGACCATCGACCTCCATATGTGATGACCCTGGTGCCAAATCTGCTGCGGGATCATCAAGCCCCTCATCCTCAAAGCCATGAGACGCATCATCATCATCATCCCCCTTCCAGAAGAAAGGTCTAAACCGCGGATCGGGCTTATACCCCGTGGCCTCACGACGAAAACGAAATCTATAACCATTAAGCCGAAGGCGAGCCAAGACCTCTAAGCATGGAGCTCGTCGCGAGACTTATCCTTCTCCAAAACGAAACATTCCTCATGGCCACCTGGATCCGAACTATCCCCTGACTCCGGAGTGTATATAAATCCACATCAAGAGTAGAACCAATAAAAGTCCCAATGGCCCATAAACCCAGAAAATGACGGAGCGAATCTGGTACACCTTCGACATGCACCCACACGGGCTCCATGACAAACTCGGGAGTAACATCCTGATGAACCCAAGCCGAAACAACAACCTGCGCATTAACCTTAGGTACACTCATCTGCATACCGTCGATTCTCAACAAGTCCTCAGCTGTAGGTATCGCAATCAAGAAAGCATTGTTATCATGAGGCACCGCCTCCCACTTCCAAGTAGGATTACCCGGACACATGCGAGCCATGAGGTTCTGGACATCTACCGCAGCGACAGTCCCCTCCCCTGACACTTGTACCAAGGCTGTAGGTGTACCCGATCTGATATGTAGGATTCTTCATAGGTTAGCATATGGTTTGCTTGGTTAAAGAACATAACCCAAGATCTGGATCAGTATCAAATTCGATTTAACTCTTACCACTGAACTATAGATTGAAACGGTCCCACGACCCAATGGATCTAGTAAATTGATTAGGGAGTGGAGGTTTTGGCAACCTCTTGTGAAAGATGCAATCTCTGAAGGTGATATGAGTGAGATGGTGATATCGAAATAAGCATCATGATATTTATGAAAGTATTATGAAATATAATTTGAAAGGTTATCCATGATTCAGATTTTGTTTCCCTTTCTATTCTATATATTCATGTCTGCTTCGAGTATTCATATCTCATTTCAGAATAAACATATTCATCATCTTTTTGATATGTATCTGATGTGGATATAGTATTTCTACTATCGGGCCGCATTTGATTTGTTCCCACCTTTGTCACTATCTTCTGTTCTTTTCTCTTTTTTTGAAACCATCTGGTGGCGAATATTCAACTGAGCTATCCACTATCTAGCTATATGAGCTTTATGGAGGATCTATGGGGCCTTCCTGTAATCCGTTCGCACGCTATCATACCCATCGAGTAGAACCCATACCTGCACACCCATTTACCCATATAAATTTGACAAGTTGGCCATCGTAATATTCTAAACTACTTAAGTTTTCCCCTAAACACATCTTCACGTTGCTTGATTGGATCTCACGCTTTTCCTTCTTACAATTGCTGGTAGGTTAGTGATGATTAGACCCCTATTTAGGATTGCTTCATCTTCTATCATATTTTTTGATCAATTTGATGTGTTGTAAGCACATGTATTTTTACCTGCGGGTACCCATTTACCCTGCAAGGTGACGTGTATGAGAAAATCTTATACCCATTGACGAGTATAGGTACGGGTGACGGGTAAGATTGAAGGCGATGGGTACGGGTATGGGATGGCTCTACTCGTACCCATACCCTGCAGGTGCCATCCCTATTTATATGTTATAGCTTATAGATAGTTCAGTGCCTTTCAAATAATCAGGACAATTCTCGTTGTGTGTAATTTAGTTTAGATGTCCAGATGTCATTCTGTTTGGGGAACTACATTTTTTTGTGTGGCTTGGAATGGCTGTGAAATTTAGCCAGATTTATTCTGTTGATTTATGTCAACCATTTTGTTTGTTCATTTTCTCTGGTGCATATAAGATCGTACATGTGTATTTTCAATATATAAACTATGCAATTCTCTGCTCTAGTTTTCTTACTTTGAACTTATTATATTTTCTGTTGTAGCAGATAATTAGTTTTCATATAGTTTTTGGAGGATCGTAACAAGGAAATAGACTTGGTGTTTGAAACTGTTCTTGAAAGAGAAGCACAAATGATCACACCTGACCTACAGACATTGCACATAAATTTATTTTGTAACCTATGTGGCTAGCGCTAACTAACCGTTGTTAAGATTGTCTAAGATTTAGCTGATTATAGAATACATTCTTATTTTTACAGTGTCGGAAAGACCTTAGATTTCTGGACAAGCAAGATCAAGCAGTGGACATGGAACAGCCTCAGCCTACAATGGGTGATGTTGCTGGTGGATCACAAGTGTATCCTGCTTCAGCCTATCCACCTGCAGCAACAGTAGCTCCTGGTGTTACTCCAGCCGGTTCACATCCAACACCACCACCACTCCCTCCTAATCCAGCTCAGGTCAGTGCTGAGAACCAGCTTCTCTACGAGCAATCGCAGCAATTTCAGCAACAACTCCAGCAGGTCTGGGTGAAACATTTGTCGGAGATTGAGCAGGCCAGTGACTTCGTGAATCACACCCTGCCACTCGTCAGTATCAAGGAAATCATGAAGGCTGACGAGGATGTCTGCATCATCCCCGACGATGTTGAGCTGGTCTTCTCGAAAATCTGTGAGATGTTCGTGCTGGAGCTGACGCTGCGGTCGTGGATGCACGCCGAGGAGAACAAGCGCCGGACCTTGCAGAAGAATGATATATCTGCTGCTATAGCTAGGACTGACATCTACGACTTCCTGGTTGACATAATTCCCAGGGATGAGATGAAGGAGGAGGTAGTGGGGCTTCCGGGGGCAGGACAGCCGGCTCTGGCCGAGGCATGCCAGTATTACTTCCCGCAGGAGGCTCAGCAGCAGGTGCATGGTGCACCAATGGTGTATGGTGGGCAGCAGGGCCAGCCAGTGACATATGCGTATCAGGATCCTCAGGAACAGAAGCAAGGGCCTCCTGCAGAGCAGCAATCTTTTGATGAAAGTGGCTGAGGTAGTGAGATGTGGTGCCCTGAAGGCTGAAGTTGTCTCCAGATTCAGAAAACTTCAGTTTGGTCTGGAAAACTAAATATTTTCGTTAAGTTTCGCGTTAGCTTATATGATCGTTATTTACTGGTTGAACTTGAACATGGTGGATCGCAGTAGGTGAGACTGAGGACGAGTTCCTCCATGGATGTTTTGTTTCTGTCGTGGTGTCGTTATTGAAGGATTATGATTTGGATACTACTAGTTGGTTAAAACTTTACCATGCCGTTCCTTTCCAAATCATCCAAAAGTTTGCCTCTGGTGATGGCATTTTGATATGCAAGCGTTGAGTGGCATGCTGCTTCTGTTTCTATGATCGGTTTGCTTGTGGTTTGTGCTGTCTTGTATTACGTTTCTGGCCCTCGAATTGGTATTAACTGAGTGAGCATCGGTGCTCTACAAAACTACAGTTGATCGGTAATTCAGTTTAAGCTTGGCAGGTGACTGGATGCATAATGTATTGTGATGCCCTGAAGGCTGCTGTCACTGGGTTCAAGAATACTCATTTTAGCCTAGACATCTAAAGAATTTAGTCGCCTTTCGCATTAGCTTATATGATTGTTTCTTACTGGTCGAAACATGAGGTTCTGATTAGGAGAGAGATTCAGGAGTTCCTCCATGAAAGTTTTGTTCCTGCCGTGTTGTTGTTGTTGCCAGAAAAGGATTATTATGAGTTTCAGACTAGCTGGTTAAATTTGTACCATATATAGGTTGGCCTTCTATTGGTTTTGGCCGTTTGACATGGAGACGTTGAGTGGCATATTGGCTGGGTTTATGTGATCTAGCAGCTACTGGGTCGTGCAGTCTTGTAGCATGAAAGTTCCGATGCCCTTGCACCCAAGCTGAATGCGTGTGCGCGTTTCGCATCTAATAGAGTTGATGGGTAATTGTTCAGAAGGTAACTCAATGCACATGGCTGTTGTAGAGGAGAGGAGCATCACAACTTTTCGTGAGGATGGGGGAAAGCTTTATTTCCCATCGGTCTTTGCACCGGCGGACTGATGCACGTAGTCAAAAGGGTGTGGCATTTTTGGCGTGAAAGCCGTCTCCATCCACGTCCGCTATCTGAAGCCGGTCGGTTCCGTTCTGTGAATACTGTCTAGCATGGTGGCCAATTGGCCGTCCACCGCCGCTGGCCGGCCATGGCCTTCCATCTCCAGGCGAGTAATCCCTGCCATGTGACTGTCGTTCGAAGCCAATTTTACACGCTCTGCCAGAGCCCGTGCGTCGATCAGTAGCCACAGTTAAACATGATCAAAAAGAGTTGTGATTCAGTAAATGCCTCTGAATGTCCGAGTGACAAAGCTGTGTGAGCACTGAGCAGTCACCATGACGCGTCTTTCTCTGTTTGTTCTTGCGAGAGAGTGATCTGAAATTGCAATGCTGAGCGATGAGTTTTGAATGGTCGATCGAGTCCACGGCCGTGTCTCGTCTCGCTTGTCTTTGGCCACAAACAGCAACGATTCCACGGCCTGAGCGGGAGGGGAGGGCCTTGCCGAGATCGGCAACGGATGGGAGCCACCACGAACGCGGTGTCCCTCGTTACTCGGTTTTGGGCGAGCATGGGCTCCGCCGCTCCCCTCCGCACGGCGTGCGCGTTCGTGTTTGCGCAGAGCGAATTGGCGGCCTTTCAGTGCCACGAAACTTTCTGCCCTGCATCCGCGGCCTGAGAACACGCCCTGCATTGCGACAGTCCGGATTCAGATGACACATCACTCGGAAGGCTGTCCGCGTGTTAATCCGGACTGCATTTTTGTGCGAAAGTTTGTAAAAAATATTTGCTACAGTAATATCAAGTTGTCCTTTAAATCTGGCCTTGTTTTGTAACCAATGCATATACTCTCTCCATCCGCGGTCAAGTGTTACTTATCTTCTTCACGAAATTCCTAAAATTTCAGAAAGTGGGTTTCAAACAACAGCTACAAGTACACACCACTCTCTATATCGCCAGGCACTATCAAGTTTATCAACAAGGTTGCGAGGGCGTTTCTTTGGTCCGCCAAGAACACCACCACCGGCATTAAATGTAAAGCGAACTAGTAAAGGGTATGTCGCCCGAAGAAGCTGGGCGGTCTTAGGATCTTGAATTTGGGGAAATTCGGTGACGGCTCTTCGCCTACGTTGGCCATGGTTTCAATGGAAAGACCTGAACACGATTTGGGTGGGATCCAACAACACATGAACTAAGGAGTATATGGAAATGCTTTTACGCCACCACCGCAATCACTATTGAAAATGGTAATAAGACCCCTTTTTTGGCACTCTCCATGGCTTGAGGGAGGGGGGGGGGGGGAATCGATCGATATTACGCTTCTCATCTTCGACATCTACAAAGGCAAGAATTGGATGGTCTCCCAAGCTTTGCATAAGGATTCTTGGGAGACACCACTCTCTATATCGCAAAATTGATCATCTATTTGTCCATCGACATTTCACCGCTCGTCTTTGGGGTCTTTGGAGTGGCATCACCATCAATGAGTGGTGGAACTCGTTGGCGGCCGGCAATCTTCCAAACCGCAAGACCATGGCGGCGATCACCTTGCTCATAACTTGGGACGTTTTGTGCGATAAGAACGCGAGGGTTTTCCGCAACAAGCATGCCCATGGACAAGCAGTTTTTGAAAGGATTGGGAAAGAGGCAAAACTATGGGTTTTCGCGGGTGCAAAACCTTGGGAGATTTGATGCAGGAGAGTCTCTTTTCACCATTTATAAAAACTTTTACTTAACTACTGTAATGGATATTGGGACAAAGTTTTTGCCTTTGTTTATTAAAAAAAATAAAAATGCAGCGCTGAAAACTAGCTCACGGAGGGTATTGAAATGTTTCAAAGAATTCTGAATTTAAGTTCCACATATATATATCAAGTGTCAGCTTGTGCCTCTTATATTCCATTGGACAATCAAATCAGGCAATCTGTGCCCCGAAATCAGGCAATCAGGCGCTGAAAATTACTTTGATTTACACAAATAATTTGCCCCACTAAAAATTCTCTTTTAGCTTTGCCTCCTTAATTCGTCCCAGCCCACTTTGGCTAACATTACTTCACACTTCACAGTGCACACTTGAAACTTGAAATAAAAGTTTGTGACAAGGTGACTGTGATTTACAAACTAAGGCACTAGAAATTAGCATAAATTTGTTTGTATGTAATGCAGAAATCCTACACCTAAGCGTCTCTTCTATTCCTTCCCTAAAAAACAAAAGTCTCTTCTATTCCATTGGGCACTCAAGTCAGACAAATCCGTGCCCAAAAGCCCCCAGCTTCATCTGCCTTGCTTTACCAGCTGAGCTCCTCTGTTCAGCTCAGCAGGACAGCAACGACTGATCATCCATGGAGCGGGCCGCAGAGGAGGCTGCACTCGGGGCTCTTGGTCTCGCCGGCATCTGCTGTGAGACCCTCCGCGTCATCCGCTCCCGGCCCCCGGGCTTCCCGTTCTTGTTCGGCGTGGTGATCACGCTCTCCCTCTCCTTGCTCGCCCACGTCGCTGCCTCCCGCGCCCTCTTCTTCGCCGCCGTCGCCTCCGACACGACCGGCGCCGGCTTCGTCCGCCTCGCCGCCAACTGGGCCTCCTTCATCCTCGCGGAGGCCGCCATCCTGTGCGTCCTCGTCCTCCAGTCGCTCGTCTCCACAACCTTCACCGTCCTCTCCGTCGCCGCCGGGTACTCCGGCTTCGCCGCCGACGCCGAGCGGGACGCCCGCGCCGTCGCGCGCGACCTCCGCCAAGTGCCGAGGTTCTTCTCCAGGTTCCTCGTCTCCGTCTTCCGCGGCGACTCCCGCCTCGCCGCGCGCCTCATCCGCACGGGGCTCGGCGTCGCCGCGCGCGTCGCCGTCACCTCCTGCGTCGCCTTCCCGCTCCTCCTCGGCTACACTGCCCTTCTCGTTGCCGTCGCCGTGCTCATTCACCTGCCGCGGCCGGCGCTGCTGGTGGTGGGCGGAACCGCGTACCTCGCCGGGGCGGCGCACATCGGCGCGGTGTGGCGCGTGGCGTGCGTACTGTCGGTGATGGAGGACGGCGCCAGGGGCTTCCGCGCCATCCACGGGAGCGACGAGCTCCTCGCCGGCGCCGGCAAGTTCTGGGCTGCGGCGGCTGTCTTCATGGCGCTCGACGGCTGCGCCGTCGCCGCGCAGCTGGCTTTCGGGGCGCTGGTGGTGGACGACGGGATGGGCCTCGGCGTGTGGGTCCGGGTCGCCTTGGGGCTGGCGATGGCGGCGGTGCTGTGGGCGGCGGTGATGGCAGGGCTGGTGGCGCAGGTGGTCGTGTACTTCGCGTGCAAGAGCTACCGCCGCCGCGAGAGCCCCGACGGCACAGTGGAGAAGAGCCTCACCGATCTCGGCCGGAAAGTACCAACCTCTCGGAACGGGAAGCGACGGTGACGGAGCGCGCAGCAGACACCACACTGCAACTGCGGAGCTAGTGTCTAATTTGGTTAATCGACGGTAGTACAGTATTAAGCTAATTTCTACTCCGTACTCCCTTACTAGTAGTAGTAGTATAGAGAAGGCGCTTGCGCTTGAAATTTGCATGCTTAGAACTATATGCGATCGGTTATGACTACTACCAGTAATAGGACTTGCGATGTATTGATAGATACTTGCTAGAGTACGTACGTTGGTGTGTTCATTTGGAGGAGCTAGATTTATGAGAACAGTATGCACAAGACCGAACCAAATGTTCAATTTCTTCATAATTAGTAAGTTGTAAAGCTTTTGTTTCGTGTTTTATAAAAAGAAAAAAAACACAGTTAGCAGATCATCAGTAGTAGCTTAAGCTTAAAAGTAATTGAATGCACAAGGCATCACAGCGTTTACACATGGGCATCCACTGGCATGTGTGACATCGTTGATCATAGTGTATCCTGAGAAGTACGTACGTGATCCAATCAGGATGGTTCATTCCAAGGAAATTTACACGTAGCGATAGCATTGCTACTAGGCAGAGTTAATACGTAATAGATATGACGAGGGGTTTTATTCAGGACAGGCCTCCCTGGTCGTATCATATCAAAGCACGTCGCGGAGCGGCAACGCGGTTTGCGCAGCCGGCGTGCTGTGCCTTTCTCTGTTTGACATTGCCGTGGCTGAGCAATCGCCGGTGACATGCGATCGTGTCTCGTGTGTGCTGCAAACGGCAACGAATCCGCGGCCAAAGCTAGTGAGCCGCGCCGTGGTCCAGCGGGAGGGCTTGCCGAGATCGGCAACCTACGGCTATGGGGAGGGAGCCACACACACCTCTGTCCGGCGCCGTTGTGTCCACAAAATTTTAAAAATAAGTCTTAGTTATTTATTTTGTATAAGAGCATGTCTAACAGGCTCCACGAGTAAAGGGTCCTGTATTTAGTTTTCATCGGCTGAAAACTCGTATTCTGTTTTATGGGGTGGGGATACGGGTTCTGCTAGCTCGGACGAGTTGCCAACCCCTTAAAACAATTTGCACAACAATTTCAGATCAAACATAACACATCCAAAATATGTGATGCATAATTCATAGTTTTTAACATCACAACGCGATCATAGCCTATGTTCAAGCCACGGAAGTTCCCAAATGTGATCAACCATTAACGAGTTCATCGCCAGCGGCGCCATGATACGTCCAATTTGCATCACTATTTTATATCATAATTTGCTGTTATTCATTGATATATTTCATATTTGGGAATGATACTTATGTTATTTCATCTATTTTGCATGTTTCATGATTATTTGGGGATCGCGCACTGGAGCCAGGATTCTGCTGGAAAAAGCATCGTCAGAATGCAATATTTCGGAAGATCAACAGTTGACGGAAATTACATGAAAATTCCTATTTTTCCAGATGACGAAGGGAGCCAGAAGGGGGAGCTGAGGAGGGCCGCCATGGGCCCCCCTCACAGGCCGGCGCGGGCCCTGCCCTGGCCGCGCCGCCCTGTGAGGAGGGGGCCCACAGCCCCCTCTCGCCTCCTTTTCTTCGCGCACGTCTTCGTCCCGAAAACCTAAGCTCGAGGGGTACATCGAAAAGAGCCACAGCCGCCTCTGCGGGGCGGAGAACACCAGAGAGAAAAGAGCTCTCCGGCAGGCTGAGATCTGCCGGGGAAATTCCCTCCCGGAGGGGGAAATCGACGCCATCGTCACCGTCATCGAGCTGGACATCATCTCCATCACCATCATCATCATCTTCATCATCATCACCGCCGTCTCCACCGCTGCACACCGTCATCGCTGTAACAATTTGGATTTGATCTTGATTGTTTGATAGGGGAAACTCTCCCGGTGTTGATTTCTACTTGTTATTGATGCTATTGAGTGAAACCGTTGAACCAAGGTTTATGTTCAGATTGTTATTCATTATCATATCACCTCTGATCATGTTCCATATGATGTCTCGTGAGAAGTTCGTTTAGTTCTTGAGGACATGGGTGAAGTCTAAATGTTAGTAGTGAAGTATGGTTGAGTAATATTCAATGTTATGATATTTAAGTTGTGGTGTTATTCTTCTAGTGGTGTCGTGTGAACGTCGACTACACGACACTTCACCTTTATGGGCCTAGGGGAATGCATCTTGTACTTGTTTGCCAATTGCGGGGTTGCCGGAGTGACAAAAACCTGAGCCCCCGTTGGTATATCGATGTAGGAGGGATAGCAGGATCTCAGAGTTTAAGGCTGTTGTTAGATTTATCTTAATTACTTTCTTGTAGTTGCGGATGCTTGCAAGGGGTATAATCACAAGTATGTATTAGTCCTAGGAAGGCCGGTACATTAGCATAGGTTCACCCACACAACACTTATCAAAACAATGAAGATTAATTAGCCGTATGTAGCGAAAGCACTAGACTAAAATCCCGTGTGTCCTCGAGAACGCTAGGTCATTATAAGTAAACAAACATGCTTGTCCTTTGTGCTAAAAAGGATTGGGCCACTCGCTGCAATTATTACTCTCGCACTTTACTTACTCGTACTTTATTCATCTGTTACATCAAAACCCCCTGAATACTTGTCTGTAAGCATTTACAGTGAATCCTTCATCGAAACTGCTTGTCAACACCTTCTGCTCCTCGTTGGGATCGACATTCTTACTTATCGAAGATACTTGCGATACACCCCCTATACTTGTGGGTCATCAAGACTATTTTCACGGCGCCGTTGCCGGGGAGTGAAGCGCTATTGGTAAGTGGAATTGGTAAGGGAAATTTCTACTTGTTTGTGCTGATTTTATTTACTGCTCGCTGCTATAATTCATTATGGAGAGATCTTCTCTTGAGAGTTTATTTGGGAAATCTACTACTACTGCAAAGGTAGTGGATGAGGCGCCAGGTAAGGAAGAAATACCATACAAAATACCTATGAAAATTATTGAACGTGTAGTGGGTAACCGTTATACAGGGGATGGAACTGTCCACCCTGGAGATCATTTACTGTTCTTACATGAATTATGCGGTTTATTCAAGTGTGCAGGTATTGCTATGGATGAAGCGAGGAAGAAACTATTCTCTGTATCGATGTCTGGTAAAGCGGCGCATTGGTATAAATTACTGGATAATGGGGATTCTCTTGAATGGAATGATATTGTGCCCCGGTTTTATTCTAAGCTCTATCCTCCAAGTGAGATTCACAAAGATCGGAATCGCATATATAATTTTTGGCCTCATGAAGGAGAGAGTATTGCCCAAGCTTGGGGGAGATTGAAGTCTTTAATGCTCAAATGCCCCATTCATGAGCTTCCTGGTAATATTATTATTGATAATTTCTATGCAAGACTTTCTTTTCAAGACAAGACCTTGCTTGGATACTTTTTGTTCCGGATCATTTACACGCAACAAGGAAGAGTTTAAAAGGGACCTTCTTAATTGGATCCAAGAAAATACTGAAGGATGGGAGAACGACAAGGATAGAGAATCGGGTATAAATTATGATTATAAATGCATTGAAGCTTTTATGGATACCGATAAATTTCGTAATATGAGTGCTACTTATGGTCTTGATTCTCGAGTTGCTTGCAAATCTTTATAAGGCTTTTGCTTCTCATTATGAATTGCCTAAGAAGAACTTTGATAAGTATCATGAACCGTATAAAGATAAAATTGATTCATCTATAAATAAATGTGTTGTAGTTGAAGCTGTTGATCATGTTATTCCTGAAGCTTATATTGAAAAAACTCCTTTCCCTGCTAAAATGAAGGAGTACTCTGTTATAAATAGTGCGGTTCATAAAAGTGAAAAGAAACACCGTAGAACCTGAAGAACAAATAAAAGTTGAACCTGCTGTTGCAATTGTTAAAGATCTTGTGACTGAAAATGTGGAGGATGGTCATATTATTTTCTGTGAAGATGCCTCTAATATTGTTTCACATCCTAATAAGTCTAGGAAAGCTAGTGTTCCTATGCTCTCTGTTAGAATTGGTGATCATTGTTATTATGGTTTATGTGATATTGGTGCAAGTATTAGTGCTATTCCTTATGAGCTTTACACGGAGATTATGCACGAAATTGGTTCTTGTGAACTTGAAGATATTGATGTGGTTATTCGGCTGGCTAATAGAGAAACTATCTCTCCAATTGGTATTATTCGAGATGTTGAAGTTCTATGTGGTAAGATTAAATATCCTGCTGACTTTTTGGTACTTGGTTCTGGCTGCTAGTAAATATTGTCCTATCATTTTTGGTAGACCTTTTCTAAATATTTGTGGAGCTATTATAGATTGCAAGAAAGAGAAAATTTTGACTAAATTTGCTGGTGAATCTTATGAGTTTAACTTCTCTAAATTTACCAAAACTCCTTATAAAATTGATTCGTCTAATAGTGATTTTAAAGTTGAACAGTGTGCATCTATTGCTCTTGCTCCTAGTAATCCTTTGCGAGCAACATTTGGAGAATAGTGAGAGTGAAGTTTTCGGGGAAGAAAGAGATGAACTTGATGAAATTTTCCTTCGTCAACCTATTCTTAAGCATGATTTACCGGTGGAAGATCTGGGTACAACACCACCACCAAAGGAAGATCATGTCTTTGATTTAAAACCATTGCCTGATAATCCTAAATATGCTCATATTGATGATAAGAAAATATATCCTGTTATTATTAGTTCTAAGCTTTCAGAGTTTGAAGAAGAAAGGTTACTGGAAATATTGAAGAAACACCGAGGTGCTATTGGCTACACTCTTGATGACTTGAAGGGGATTTCTCCCTCTATTTGCCAACACGCCATTAATATGGAAGATGATGCGAAGCCTGTTGTTGAACCTCGGCGTCGTCTAATTCCTAAGATGAAGGATGTGGTAAGAAATGAGGTATTAAGACTCCTTGAAGCTGGTATTATATATCCTATTGCTGATAGTAGATGGGTTAGTCCTGTGCATTGTGTTCCTAAGAAAGGAGGAATGATCGTTGTGCCTAATGATAATGATGAGCTCATCCCTCAAAGAGTAGTTGTAGGTTATAGAATGTGCATTGATTATCGAAAAGTTAATAAGGTTACTAAGAAAGATCATTACCCTTTACCATTTATTGATCAAATGTTAGAAAGGTTATCTAAAAATACTCATTTTTTGCTTTCTTGATGGTTATTACGGATTTTCACAAATTGCTTGTTAAAACTAAAGATCGGGAGAAAACCACTTTCACTTGTCCCTATGGAACTTATGCTTATAGGCGTATGCCTTTTGGTTTATGTAATGCTCCTGCTACTTTTCAAAGATGCATGTCTGCTATTTTTCATGGCTTTTGTGAGAGTATTGTAGAGGTATTCATGGACGATTTTTCCGTCTATGGAAATTCTTTTGATAATTGCCTGCGGAATCTTGATAAAATTTTGCAGAGATGTGAAGAAACTAACCTTGTTCTTAATTGGGAGAAATGCCACTTTATGGTTAATGAAGGAATTGTATTGGGACATAAAATTTCCGAGAGAGGTATTGAAGTTGATAGAGCTAAAGTTGAAGCAATTGAGAAGATGCCCTATCCTAGGGATGTTAAAGGTATTCGTAGTGTTCTTGGTCATGCTTGGGTTTTATAGGAGATTTATTAAAGATTTTTCTAAGATTTCAAAGCCTCTTACTAATCTTCTTCAAAAAGATATACCTTTTGTTTTTGATGATGATTGTAAGGAAGCTTTTGAAACTCTAAAGAAAGCCTTAACAACTGCGCCTATAGTTGAACCTCCTGATTGGAACTTACCATTTGAAATTATGTGCGATGCTAGTGATTTTGCTGTAGGCGCTGTTCTTGGACAGCGAGTAGATAAAAAACTAAATGTTATTCATTATGCTAGTAAAACTCTTGATGCTGCTCAAAGAAATTATGCTACAACTGAAAAAGAATTGTTAGCTGTAGTCTTTGCTTGTGATAAGTTTAGATCTTATATTGTTGATTCAAAAGTTACAATTCATACTGATCATGCTTGCAATTAGATATCTTATGACAAAGAAAGATGCTAAGCCAAGGCTTATTAGATGGGTACTTCTTTTGCAAGAATTTGATTTACATATTGTAGATAGGAAAGGTGCTTGATAATCCTGTTGCTTGATAATTTGTCTAGATTGGAAAATATTGCTTATGATCCTCGTTCCTGTTAATGATAGTTTTCCAAATGAACAATTGGCTGTAATAAAGGTGAGCTCGCGAGACAGATCCTTGGTATGCTGATTATGCTAACTTTATTGTTTCCAAGTACTTGCCTCCAACCTTTTCAGCTCAACAAAGGAGGAAATTCTTTTATGACTTGAGGCATTATTTTTGGGATGACCCACACTTATATAAAGAAGGAGTGGATGGTATTCTGCGAAGGTGTGTTCCCGAATATGAACAACAAGAGATATTGAGTAAATGTCATGGTAGTGCTTATGGAGGACATCACGCCGGAGATAGAACCGCGCAAAAGGTTCTACAATCAGGTTTTTATTGGCCAACTCTCTTCAAAGATGCAAGGAAGTTTATTTTATCTTGTGATGAATGTCAAAGGGTTGGTAATATCTCCGGACGCAATGAAATGCCTATGAATTATACTCTTGTTATTGAACCGTTTGATTGTTGGGGATTTGACTTCATGGGACCTTTTCCCTCTTCAGAAGGTAACACTCATATACTTGTTGTTGTTGATTATGTTACTAAATGGGTGGAAGCCATACCTACAAAAAGTGCTGATGGTGAGACCTCTTCAAGAATGCTTTTAGACATTATTTTTCCTAGATTTGGAGTTCCTAGATATATTATGACAGATGGAGGTTCTCATTTTATTCATGGTGGTTTTAGAAAGACTCTTGCTAAATATGGTATTAATCATAGAATTGCTTCCGCTTATCATCCTCAAACTAGTGGGCAAGTAGAACTATCAAATAGAGAAATTAAATCTATCTTGCAAAAGACTCGTTAATAAAACTAGAAAGAATTGGGCTAGTAAATTGAAGGAAGCACTATGGGCTTATAGAACTGCTTATAAAAACCCCATGGGAATGTCACCTTATAAAATGGTTTATGGAAAAGCTTGTCATTTACCTTTAGAACTAGAGCACAAAGCTTATTGGGCTGTTAGAGAACTAAATAAAGATCCTAAACTAGCCGGTAATAAGAGGTTGCTGCAATTAAGTTCTCTAGATGAATGGAGAAGTGAAGCTTATGAAAATGCTAAACTCTTTAAAGAGAAAGTTAAAAAATGGCATGATAGAAGGATTATCAAAAGAGAGTTTAATATTGGGGATAAAGTCCTATTGTATCGGTCTCGTCTCAGATTCTTTGCAGGGAAATTACTCTCAAAATGGGAAGGACCATATGTTGTTGAGGAGGTGTATCGTTCAGGAGCAATTAAAATTAGTTCTCTCCAAGGCAATGCCACGCAAGTGGTGAATGGACAAAGACTCAAGCATTATATCTCAGGTGATTCTTATAATGTAGATGTTGATGTTATTCGAGTGGAAACACCGGAGGTTTTCATCAAAAGTCAAATTGACGAGTCCGCCGAATTCGACTTTGAATAGGTAACAGTACTGGTAATAAAAAGTTCGCATTTTACTTTCCGAACAATGTTTTTGCTGTTTTTGGAAAATATGAAAAATTACGAGATCGAAACGGAGTGGAGGAGACGCACGAGGGCGTGCCCCCATAGGCCGGCGCGGGCCCCAGCCTGGCCGCGCCGCCCTATGAGCTGGCCGCCTCGTCGCCCCTCTCCGACTCTGGTTCGACCTGGTACTTTCCGTTTGTTGTGAAATTTTTTGCTATATTATCCCCCGGACCCCTGGAGGTCCGTATATCATTTTCTCGACGTGTTTTGTTTCGAGCTGTTTCTGCCAGGATCTCTCTTTGATCTAGAAGCACCATGGTCTCCAACAACAAGGACAAGGAGCCTTCGGAGGAAGGTATCCAAGACCCCGAGTTGAAGGAAGAAGTCAAGGGGGATGAAGAGGAAGTAGAAGAAGTTCCGCGAGTACGCCCGCGCACCACCATTGCAAGCATCGGAGTGGTGTCAAACCCGTTCAACGCCAAGAAGAGTGCACGGATTAGCACCGGAGGAGGAGTTCCACGTCATTACCTAGCTCCAAAGACATCTTCTTCAAGCACTTACCATCCCTTCCGCAATCTAATCTACAATAATCAAATTGAAGGGACTCCCAGGGCAGCATTGCCTAGCAATTGGGATATAGATCGCTCTAACACTGCAGGAAGGACGAAGCCTGAAGCTGAAGGGTGGGGAAATAACTCCAAGAATTGGGACTCGCCGTCGGACATACTTCTTAATCGCGTCGAGCACAATTCGGAGATGATCCGCAACCTCATGTATAAGATTGATGAGCTTCAGGAGCTTGTGGAGAAGCTTGTTGGGAATTCATCACCGCCACCGCCAAAGGAGTAATTCATCATCGGTATTGGCATCCCCTTGGTTTGTTCCAAGCTTGGGGGAGTGCCGCGGTATCACATCATCACTACCTTTTACTTTTTACTATCAAGTAGTGTCATATCATGAGTAGGGAAGTTATCATATAAGATGGGTTGCGGTATGGAAGTATCTCTCCTTTAGTTGGTTGTCTATGTATCCCTTGGTGTGAGTTATCGTTATGAAATATTAATGAGAAGTCTTATCATTTACATATTGCACACCTTATTTTAGTTTGCAATTTCTATTATATGATTGATCTTGATTTTAGTATTGGTACCACTTTGGGAGCATTGAGTAAATCTATTTGGTTTTGGCAAACTTAGCATTGGTCAATAGCAACAACACCTTGAGGTTTAAGTAGAAAAGAGAAATACATATAGTTGTCTCATTGTCTTCCTTTCTTGTTAGCTCATAGCTTATTATTCTGAAGTTAAAACTGTTTGTGCTTGCAAGAAAGATGCATGATTATATCTATCACATGTATATTTGTTTGTTTCCCTCAACTCTTATGCTTGCTAATTAACCTTGCTAGCCAAAGACCTGTACTGAGAGGGAATGCTTCTCGTACATCCAAACCTGAACCCAAACCTATGCCATTTGTGTCCACCATACCTACCTACTGTATGGTATTTTCTGCCATTCCAAGTAAATACTTCATGTGCTACCTTTAAACAATTCAAAATTTATTACTTCTTATTTGTGTCAATGTTTTATAGCTCATGAGGAAGTATGTGGTGTTTTATCTTTCAGTCTTGTTAGGCAGCTTCCACTAATGGACTAGTGGCTTCATCCACTTATCCTATAATTTTGCAAAAAGAGCCGGCAACGGGGTTCCCAGCCCCAATTAATCAACTTTCATTAATAATTCTCTTCACATGTTTTGCCCTGATTCATCGGTAAGCAACTTAATTTTGCAATAGACACTCCTCCATGGTATGAGATTGTTGGAAGGCACCCGAGGATTCGGTTAGCCATGGCTTGTGTAAGCAAAGGTTGGGGGAGTGTCATCCTTAAATAAACTAAAGTACATGTGTAAACAAAAGAGAAGAGGGATGATCTACCTTGCTGGTAGAAATAACGTCCTTCATGGGAGCCGCTCTTTGGAGGTCTGTTTGGCAACGGGGTTAGAGTACCCGCTACCAGTCGTTGACAACAACAAACACCTCTCAAAACTTTACTTTTATTCTCTTTATATGATTTCAAAACTGAAAAAGCTCTAGCACATGATTTAATCCCTGCTTCCCTCTGCGAAGGGCATGTCTTTTACTTTATGTTGAGTCAGTAAACCTATTTCCATCCATCTCAAGCAAGCATATGAGTTGTTGTGATCAAACCATTATATTGTGATTTGCTTCATCATGTCTTTATTCTTCCTTGTTTAGTACAAGTTTTATCTGAATGAATATAGCTTTGCAAGTTATCAATGATCATTATGATTGAGTATGCAAGTTTACCATAAGCTTTAACATAAGAGCGCTGCTCAATAGATAAGTATAATCTGTTAACTGTTCTCTGACCAAGAATGAAGTTTGCCATCACCAACTATGATTTCTTATGCACCTTTATTTGTGATTACCTTATACTTGTTTCAAGTTGAATTATATGAGGAAGTTGTTTACTAGAATGTCTTGTGTGAATGAATATGATGCTTCTTGTCCGTATTTTATTTATCGACTCTTCACTCCATAAACATGTGGTCTTGTTTACCGAGTTCAGTTTCGCTTGGGGACAAGCGAAGTCTAAGCTTGGGGGGAGTTGATACGTCCAATTTGCATCACTATTTTATATCATAATTTGCTGTTATTCATTGATATATTTCATATTTGGGAATGATACTTATGTTATTTCATCTATTTTGCATGTTTCATGATTATTTGGGGATCGCACACCGGAGCCAGGATTCTGCTGGAAAAAGCACCGTCAGAATGCAATATTTCGGAAGATCAACAGTTGACGGAAATTACATGAAAATTCCTATTTTTCCAGATGACGAAGGGAGCCAGAAGGGGGAGCCGAGGAGGGCCGCCATGGGCCCCCCTCACAGGCCGGCGCGGGCCCCGCCCGGCCGCGCCGCCACGTGAGGAGGGGGCCCACAGCCCCCTCTCGCCTCCTTTTCTTCGCGCACGCCTTCGTCCCGAAAACCTAAGCTCGAGGGGTACGTCGAAAAGAGCCACAGCCCGCCTCTCGCGGGGCGGAGAACACCGAGAGAGAAAGAGCTCTCCGGCAGGCTGAGATCTGCCGGGGAAATTCCCTCCCGGAGGGGGAAATCGACGCCATCGTCACCGTCATCGAGCTGGACATCATCTCCATCACCATCATCATCATCTTCATCATCATCACCGCCGTCTCCACCGCTGCACACCGTCACCGCTGTAACAATTTGGGTTTGATCTTGATTGTTTGATAGGGGAAACTCTCCCGGTGTTGATTTCTACTTGTTATTGATGCTATTGAGTGAAACCGTTGAACCAAGGTTTATGTTCAGATTGTTATTCATTATCATATCACCTCTGATCATGTTCCATATGATGTCTCGTGAGTAGTTCGTTTAGTTCTTGAGGACATGGGTGAAGTCTAAATGTTAGTAGTGAAGTATGGTTGAGTAATATTCAATGTTATGATATTTAAGTTGTGGTGTTATTCTTCTAGTGGTGTCGTGTGAACGTCGACTACACGACACTTCACCTTTATGGGCCTAGGGGAATGCATCTTGTACTCGTTTGCCAATTGCGGGGTTGCCGGAGTGACGAAACCCGAGCCCCCGTTGGTATATCGATGCGGGAGGGATAGCGAGGATCTCGAGTTTAAGGCTGTGGTTAGATTTATCTTAATTACTTTCTTGTAGTTGCGGATGCTTGCAAGGGGTATAATCACAAGTATGTATTAGTCCTAGGAAGGGCGGTACATTAGCATAGGTTCACCCACACAACACTTATCAAAACAATGAAGATTAATTAGCCGTATGTAGCGAAAGCACTAGACTAAAATCCCGTGTGTCCTCGAGAACGCTAGGTCATTATAAGTAAACAAACAGGCTTGTCCTTTGTGCTAAAAAGGATTGGGCCACTCGCTGCAATTATTACTCTCGCACTTTACTTACTCGTACTTTATTCATCTGTTACATCAAAACCCCCTGAATACTTGTATGTGAGCATTTACAGTGAATCCTTCATCGAAACTGCTTGTCAACACCTTCTGCTCCTCGTTGGGATCGACATTCTTACTTATCGAAGATACTGCGATACACCCCCTATACTTGTGGGTCATCACACCACCACTCGTCAGAGCCTCACCTCGAGGAGTCGACGAACCAAGAGCACTTGCAGCACGAGCTTCACGCGCAACCTTCTTCCTCGCAATGATGTCCGCCTTGGTCTCCTTCCACCACGCCAGCTGATCCTCGTCCATGTCGTCGGTGCGGATCATCATGATTTCCCTCTCCTCGGCCAAGAGCTCCTTCATGGCCTTGGCTTCTTTGATTGCGATCATCTTCAAGTCCAGCTCGGCCTTCATCTTGGCATCTTCCCGCCTTGCTTCCACCTTGGCAAGCTTCACCTCCTTCTTCTTCTCGGTGAACGGAGGTTCGGCTCCAATGTCTTCGTCGTCAATGCCTCCTTGGACTTCATGAGTTGATCCAACTTCTCCCGGAAGCTAGCTGCTTCACCTTCTACCTTCACCCTCTCCTTGGCTTTCTTGTTGCCCTCGGGCTTGCCAGAGTTTCTCGCACTCATGTCTTCCGCTTCGTCATCCATGGTGAGCAATGCTTCCTTCTTGCACTTTGGTTCGCTATCCCTCAACTTCCACTTAGGAAGATGTTGAAGAATGGAAAAGCAATGTTGGAACGTTCTTGGAGCCGGCCATGTCTTTGTACATATGTTGAGCATACTTGGGCTGCACAACAACAATATTAATGTGATGTTTGCACATCATCAACACATACTACGGATAGCAACAAACTCGGAAAACTTACATAGTCCTCCGACACGCATCCACTAGGGGGGTTGTCGGCCACTTGGTCCATGGCAGCATTCCAATGATAAAAAAGTTGGTTTGATGATGTTCGATCGACCTTCAAGGAAGCGGTAGGATCTGTCGGCCATGCTCTTGGTGTGAGGCTTCAGCTGGTGGTAGAGATCCTCGATGTGCTGCCAATAGTGCTTGCCGCCTTGGTCCACTCTGGTGCATGCATCTATCCCCACCTTGCTCCAAGCACAGACCAAGATCGCGTCTTCGATCTCACTGTAGTTCGCCGTGCGTGGCATCGGCGTCGAGGAAGAACCGGCGGCAGCCGAATCATCCTCAATGTAACACCCCAAATTTCAATAAAAAGAAAGTTAGAGAATTCCAGAAAGCAAAATTTCAAACCAACAAAAACTTTTCTATTTTGCATATAGTACCATGCATAGGACTTGTGCATTTGAGTGATATGCCATGATGATTGTTATTACTTGTATTTTGATGTGCTCTAAAATCCTAGAGTGATCATATGAAGATCACCAACCAAATAAATCAAAGAGGAAGAAAATCAAATAAAAGGCAAAACCCTAAAAACCCTCACATATGCCCTATGGCATTTTTATAAATTTTGACCCTAGACCTATTTGGTCTTCACCATTAGTTGAATAATGTTGTTAAACACTTATTACAACTTTTGGAATCAAGGGTTCACAATTCAAAGGAATTTCAAACACTTTTTCCACTCACATGTGATGATGACCAAATCTGCCAATTTTAGTCTGATCACCACTTTGAGCCCCTGCAATTCAATTTTCCCAAACCAATCTTTGCTAACTCTTTGCACCATTTCAAAGTCAACATCAAGGTGAACAACTTTGATGAAGACCACCCTGCCAAACTCATCTTTGATCACTAGCTATGCTCGTCCAAAGTTGCAACTTTTTAATAAGTTCAACAATCTCCCCTTAGCCATTTTGGCCAAAATTTGAAATCTAATTTTTCCACCACCACCCCCATTCATCTCTGGTCAATTACAACTTATCCCAACACTCACTTTTCAAAAAGGTTCACCATTTGAATTATTTCAAATTTGGACATTTTTGTGAATTCCAAAATTGGGCACTATTTGCAACTATTGCAAATAGTGATCTACCTCACCTAATTGAAACCAAAGCTATACTACCTTGTTCCCTGGTCCCCTTAAACCATCAAGGCCACATAGTGGAGCTAAGGAGGAGGAGCTAGAGTGCATGGTATGGCCATGCCGGCCATGGCATCACCATGCCGAGCCTCCCCCTCTCTCCCTTGCTTACCAACCCCGGCCCCCTCGCCACGGCACGCCACCACACTTGCCTAGCCTCGCCTAGCACAGCCACGGTCGAGGAGGAGCTCGACATTGGCCGGACGACGCGCGCCCACACACGCCACGGACGCCGCTCGCGTCGCGCGTGTGCCCGACGCGGACACCCATCGGCCACGTGCCGCGCCACCACCCCGAGCACGCCACGGCCCCCACGACTAGCCGTTGAGCACGCACGCGCCACCGGGACGTCGCCGGACACGCCCTCGACCACGACCCGTGCCCGCCGCCGCCGGAGACGACGACGCGATCCCGCGACCAGCACGGCAGACACGGAAGCAATGCTTCGCCATACCACGCCGCCCGACCAAGCCAACACCTCCCCTAGCCTCGCCCGGACGAGGAGAACCCGACAGCACCCTCGCCTAGCCCAACCGCTCGCCGGAACCGCCGCACCTCGGTCGACTTCTTCACGGCCACGCAGCACCCTTGGCCATCTATAAATACGGCGTTCCACTGGACGAAGCTGAGCACACCATCTCGTTCACCATCCTCCCCTGCTTCTCCTCCACCCAACCACTCGCTCGATTGTCGCCGGAGCTGCTCCAATTTGAAGATCGGAGCCCGCCGGTACCGCACCTCGCCGCCGTCGATTGGAGCCGATCCGGGAGTCGCCGCCGGTACCGGGAGAACCACCGTCTTCCACATCTACATCACGCACACTGCCGGCCACCGCGGGAGCCCTGGTTAGCTCTCCCACCCCCTAGGCTCGCCGCCCGAACCTCTCGCTTCTCGCCGGAGAAGACGACGACCGTGCGCCGTTGGATTGCCTTCTAATCCAACGCGCCACGTCGCTCGTACCGTTTCGGGTTTTAAACGCCGCTGACATGCGGGACCCTCTGTCAGGCAGCCCGCGCGGCGCTGGACCGTGGCTGGGCTGGCCTTGGGCCTGTTTAAACCATTTCGGCCCACGTTGGTTTCCCGCCGGCTCTGTTTAATTCAAAATTGATTTAAACATTTCCAAACATTTCCAATACTGCACA